>NW_009217695.1:0-18139 GCF_000690835.1 Fulmarus glacialis
CGACAGCGCTGTGGCCGGGGCTGCGCCCACCAGCTCGGCCACGGAGGGCTCTTCCCCCCAGGTGTTTCGTAGCGAAATAAGGAGACGCCGTCCCCGGAGCGCAGGAGCGGGGCTGTCAGCTGCGCGCTCCGACAGAACTGCCAAACACACCAAAACTCACTCGAAATATCGTTCCGAAAGGCGCGGCTGGGGGACGCGGGGCAGCCTCACCTCTGGTGCCTGCCAGAGGTCCTTGCAGGCGATTGCTTTGCCTGCTCTGACACCTACTTGATCGCACTCACCTTATTTACGTGCGAAAGGAAGCGTATAGGCATGTGGCTGTGTGGTTGCAATTCCATATTTTTCAAGACTACCTTCTTTCACTGCTGCTTCACTGTTTGCCCATTTAAGGGTTATCTTGCACATGTGTTACAATTTTAGTTATTGCATGCTATTACTATGAATAGTTCTTAAAAAGATACAAATTCTGAGCTCCAGCACCAAAATTTATAATTTTAAAAATTTAACTTATTCTAATAAAGATATTCGCTAGAAGAGGAAGTTGGATCATCATTACTAACTCTTTTCCAACAGAGCTAATTTAGTACTGAGATCTCAGCCACCCGAGGCTGACATTAGAAGCTGAACAATCTTACGCTTGTCCCTTAGTTGTAAATTGCTATGTGCACAAGGCAAGGAGTCACAGCCGCATGTGAAGCCACAGATGCTGGGGTAAGAAGAAAGGCTCCAGTCAGCACCTATCTTGTATTAACCTACTGATATGCAGGGTAAAGGGTAATTTCGAATCAGAATGGTTTATGTAATCCAAAATTGTAAGAAAAAGCATAATTACATTAAGCAATTGATTTTACACGTTATAAAAATGGAAGCAATGAAAAATTAGTTTTAGTTCTGGGAGATAACAAAATGTGGACATAGTAGTTGCTGACTACAGGAAAAGTAGAATTGCGCTTGCATGTCAAATCCTGACCCAACTCAGTGCACAGCCTGCTCCTTGATCTAAACCCCTTGCTTCTCAGACTAGAGGGTACAGGCAGGTTTGAGACTTGTAGAGGCCACATGAGAGTCACAGCTAATAACATAGCCTGTGTGTAACTGCCTGCCTTTTTTGGTGGGGAGGATTTTGACAAATCTTGCTTGAATTTCACGAAGACCAAAATTTCTTCTTGGTCCAGGTAAGTTTGGAGGATTAGAACTTAACTTCCAAGATATTTTTTTTGCTCTGTCTAGCAGTGCAAGTAGAAGCTGGTACAAAGACACCATGCATCTGTTAACTCTAATTTAATAAGCTATTTAAAAAAAAGCAAATCACATAAGCAGGTATACAGATGGAATATATATGATTTTTTCACTGTGCATGGAACACAGCTTGTAGACCATTTTTGCCTGTAACATACCAAATGCTTTCTCCTACTTGTTCTAAATTCAGACTTACAAATATAGACACTAATGTTGAATCCTAGTCCCGGTGAAGGCCGTGACAGAATTAATGCTGGTTTCAACCAGTTCAAAACTACTCTTTTTTAAAAAATCTAATAAAAAACTGAAGCAGCAGAAAGGAATGTTTTAAAGAATTGCCCATTACTGCATTTTCATGCATTTAAAAGTTTAAATAAAACACAAAACCATTACCTGAATTTATTTTTTACTACTGAAGATAACATCTTCAAGTAGCTGTAAAAAGCTGCCTAGCTTCCTCTTTCCAATAACACAAATGAAATACCAGCAACCCACATCAGCTGACAATGCTGAGTCATGCTGTTCACAATCTCTGCTCATTGTCTTAACGTAAGCCCTACAAACTTGAGGTCAGGAACTTTATCAGGCTGCTGGGGAAAAAGGTGCTGGGCTGTTTAAGGCTCCTTCCTTCTCTTGGGCAAGAAGAGAAGGAACATCATCAGAAGCTGATGATTCAGTTAAGACACTAACCTCTGCAGACTCCAGTAGGATTATATGAATCATGCCTGCCAAACCTAAACCTTCTGTTCATGCTCAGATTACTCATACTGCCAACCCTAGGATTAGCATATAGCTAATTTTTTAATGCATCAGACTTTGTGCTAATAACCCTTTTTGTAGGGGAAGAAGCCTTCGCAGCTTTTCAATATCAGACTAGCTGCAGCAGGATTTTACCTAAAGTGCACCTCAGTAAACCGGTGACCCAGTTAGATAAGTTAGAAAGTTTGGCAGGAGCAAAGCAACCAATGTTGTTGTTTATATCACAGTAGCCATCAAATTCCTTAATAAGCCAGTAATCAGAACGAATTGGTAGAAAACATCCCCTAAATTTCCAAAATTGGAAAACCAAGGTTGGAAATCCTGGAGTTGACTACGAGCTTCCACTTGCCTCTGAAGAAAGGTTGGTGGAAGCCCACTAATGGGTTAGACACAGCATTCACAAAATGATAGTAGCCATCTAGAATATAAGCAGGCTCCAAGATGAAACCGTGAGGTACCTTATTATAAGCAGGTATTTGGCCAAGCTATGCCATATTTCTTGTACAAACTGCAGAGCTAATTTTTTCACAAGAATAGAACTAAGTATTTTTAGTTTATACCTCACCAACTACCTAGGTAGTTTTATGTCAAACTTCTAAATTATACAAACCTTTTTGCCTGTGGAGTTTAGCTATGTCATCTTCAGATATTAGATACAGATCCAGAATGACAGCTGGGAAGAAGATAGTGCTGGGGACCTAGCAGCTCTGAGTGGCTTTTGCGCAATGAAATTGCTGCATGCCCTCCTGCACACCCTTCAGCACACTCTGGCTCAGCATTTCTGGGCATCTCCACCTGCGCTACCTTAGCTGTCCTGTTTGCCGAGGAAGCAGCAGAATTCCTCTTTTATTGAGGAACGCTTTCTTTGTACTCCAGGACCACGCTGTCTACATGTGTGTGGCAAACTTGTTTGTACAAGGCAAAATACCTTCCACACATTTCCCAGCGTTTTGCTGAAGAAAGCTTAGAATCTTCTATATATCTCATATGAATAAGAAAAATTGAGAACCCCAACAATTATTTTGTCTTCCTTATATTTTAATTTTCTCATTGTCTGCTCCAAATTGTTGTTCTAATGGGTGCCAAGCCAAACCAACCCCAGGGCAGGTTGTCTTATGAGCTTTGACAATGTGCTTTGCCCTCCATGATGTGCCATCTGCCTGCTAATCTTTTGTCAGTTCAACTAATCCTGTTTCTCTGAGATGCAAAAGAGGAAAACTTTGCACATCACTGACTCTGCCTCTAGCCTGACCAACTCATAGTTGATAGTAAAAAAATTTAACGTATTATGTTTTTAAGTGACAGATGAACTTTTTAAAGCTTTTAACTATCTTACCCTTCATTTACACGTAGATACAATCTACTAGTGTAGACACAAGTATAAAAATGACACATTAGTGCAGCTGTTTTCACAAATGATCCAGGTAACTTAATGGCGTGACAGAACTTAGTACACGTTTTAGCTGTTAGGTAACTAACAATACTTAGTCTGTTTAAGCAGCTTTTTGTTTGCAGGCCATATTTGCACAAGTGGTATTCCTGCTTGCTTGAGCGCAGTGACAGCTTTGGGCAAACACAATCATCATAGGCTTGCTACACTTATGTTTGGAGGCCATCTCCCTTTCCTCTGAACTCAGCCTTCTCTCTGGAGGTAGGAACCGATTATCCTCTTTAACTCGCTTGTAGGTTGCAAATAAAGGGTTTATCAGATTAGCGTTAGCAGCACTGACATTGTGACTTTAAGTCATCATGACAATATACAGTCATGGAAGCTAGTTTTGAAGGGGCAAGAGTACCAGTTCATACTGTTAGCAATGCACATATGGTTATATAGAATGGATGAAATACAGAGAATAAGTTCTTGCCCTCCCCTCCGTCACCTCCTATTTCCAAAGGAAGAGATCTTGAGCTTGCATTAGCCCAGTCAGAAAAAGTATGTCCAGATGACAGCAAGGTAGGGAGTCCTGATTGTGAACTGTAATGTTTTATTGCAGGACAAATAGCTATTAATGATGTATAAACTACAAATGAAGGCAGGCCTAAATCACTTTGGATGTGAAACACGACAACATAACAGCACCGCTTTATATTACAACTCATCTTTCGACCCAAATCCCCTTCCTAGCCAAGTACTCAAATCTCCCAAACAGCGTAGACTTGAGCATGCATCCAGGCAAGGCTCATGTAAGAGGACTTCCCTAGACATTTCAAGGGGTGATACCCCAATCTGAGCATTTGTCAATACACAGTCTTTCTGCTGTTGAATGAAATACTACCATTCCAGCAATGATAGAAGTAGAAGATACAGAGCAGTATTTTATTGCAGAGTAGATTCTTTGGAACTAGCACTAGCTCATCAGTCTGCTACCTGAAAAACCAGGCTACCATTTCTAGGCATGCTTTAGCTATCATTTATGAATTTAGATGCAATTGATTTCCTTTATCTGAAAATTCAGTTACTTATAGAAAGTTTTGTCCACTTAGTTTACGTAGTTGGGTGGTCTGTGGCAGATCCTCACCACAACACTGGCAGTGTTACCTTCACTTCCAATTTTGATCCAGGAACTCAACAGACCAGAGGTCTCCATAGGGAGAGAGAGTTTTGAGGGGCAGGTTCAACTAGATCAGTGGTCTCCAAAGTGGGGTGTGGGAAGAAAATACTTAATACAAACAAATTTTTTTGTAATTACAGAACAAAATAAACATAACTAAGCAAAATTAAATAAACACTATTTAAAATATTTTTAATTTCTATTTTTATGTATTTTCTTATACTGTACATAATACATTAGTACAGTAGAACATGTATATAATTTATAAATGAATAAATATACATGTCATGGGGGTGCATGCTTAAATTTTTTTACTGATGCGGTGCATGATGAAAAAGGTTTGGAGACCCCTGAACTAGATTATCTTGAGGGGGCCCACTTCCACCCAACATTTCTGTAATACACATTGTGTTTTGATATTAATTCTATAAAACAATGTTTTATTAGTCCTGTACTTAATTTTGAGATAGCTATATGTAATCAACAAGAACATAGGGTTTTTACACTCTAGTTTCTACTTCAGACAAGTATCCCAACAGGAATAAAATCTCACATTAATCAGAAAGCCTTTCAAACTGGAGCCAGAAATGGGATGTTTTAGATAATTTCTTTCTGTGAAGAACCAGAACCATTTGGCAAACATGCTTGCACCCTTATCCAAATGTTATGTTAACATAAAATACATTAAACAGAAGAGCAACATGTCTGGGCCTTAAAAGACATGCAAGTATACAGGATTTGCTGCTGAAATTACAGAGTTCCAGGAAATGTTTTTTTATGATTACAAATAGTGTTACACACCCTTTAGAAGTTATCACTGTTATAGAAGTCTTTTGTCACAGCCCAGATTCTGTGCAAGCGTGTCATAGTAAAGTGATTGTTTTAATAGTAATCACATAATTGACAAGACCTTGGTTTAAAGTAGTTTCTATAGGTGTATATTTAGTATACTATGACTTAATACAGTCAAACACAAGAATTTGGCTATGCTCAGTATAACAGATTCTCAAGTGTTTCTGAAAGAAATGGATTTAAAAAAATGAGAAAAAAACTGATATTTTCTCATATATATATATATATCCACAACATATAAAACTAATCAAAAGAACAACTATGTTCCACTGTGTAGCAGACTAGATTACATATATTGTAAACAAGCAGCAAAAAGATCTTGTGATGCTTCAAGTGTCAGTGAACAAGCTTTTAATATTAAGCATTTTAGAGGAGCTTACATGCTCTTTAAAGTGGTCTTAGCATTTAAGATTGTAACTAGTACATTTTCAAAGTTGTACAGTTTGTAGTAGTGTTGAAGTTAAGTTCTACATTAACTACAGCTTTCACTCAAGATATTCTTCAAAAGATGCCATAATATCACTCTGCAGATTCATATCAATTGTACAAGCCATCTGCAAGAAAGCAAATTAGTGTATTTTCTGAGCAGTCGGACATTAATTAATACTATGCAGGTCAAATATTTAATAAAGATTTAAGAAAAAACTACAAAGCTTCTTCCCAAAAGTGTATGCTTCCTCTGTTATTGCAAGTTTGAGCGTGCATGTTGTTGAAGTCCTCTCTGAAAAGAGCTGAACAGGATGAAAGCTTCAGTAGACCTTATCTGAATCTAGGCATGATTTAACACTGCAGTTCTTACATTCTGTTGTACAATATTATGAATTAAAAAAAAATTTTAAAAATAGTAGCAATTAAAAAACACTCGTTACCTACACCAATAAAACCAGTAAGTTAGATCTAAAAAGGCTCAGTTTTGATATTTCAGACCAGAACAGTATGACTAGCACTTTTGTTGACATGGAATATGTTAAAGAGGATAGACAGTTTGCAAGACTTGAGGTTTGAAGTTGTTCAAAGAGCAGGGACTCCCCTTTAAAATTTGATTTTACCATGCAATTTATGCTAAGCTTATGGGAGTAATAGGACCAAGCAGATAGTTTTTCATATTCCACCACTTGAAGACCTACTTTGGGTTTCTTATTTCATTTTCTGGACTAACTCTTCAGGTAGCATAGTTCTGTTGTTTTCCATCATTCAGGCCCTTTAAAACAAGGACCTGAGCTAACATTTTTTATTCTCTACTGAAGTTGAAACAAAATCAGCTGGCAAGAGTCAGCAACTTACTGCTTCTCGCCTCCTGCGTTCTTGTTCCATTTTTCTAGCCAAGTTACGGTCTTGAATAAGAGTGTGTCGTTGAGCTTCGGGCAGTTGTTTACTCTTTTGGTCTTTTGGGGGCTCGCAGTCTATCACTGCCATGGCATCCAATCCCGTGCCTTCATGGCCCCTTTAAAGAAAGCAGAAGAGATTGGTATAGAATAAAAGTTGTTTCTTCTTTTTCTTTGTAACAAGCCTTTGCACCTGAAGAGAATTCTGCAAATAACTTAAATCAGTGCATAGCACTCAAACTGTGGTTCTGTTTTACATGTTCATTCATAGTAATTTCCCTTTGCGAGAGGTATGTGCACACAATTGTTGGGCTGGAAATGGGACACAGGAAACCTTATTCTACTACAATCAATATGCACACAGGATTTATATACATGCTACACAAAGCTTACATGCACTTTCTTTGACAGACATACACACTTAAATTTCTGATACTTTCTTGGCCTGTTATGTTTTGATTCTACCTTCTTCCTCTTTAACTAGTTATTTGAGTTAGATTTCACTAACTTCAGGCAAGCATCTGTAATGTCTTATTCCATATTGCTACATGAGCTACATGCCTCGCTTCCTCCTTGTGGAAACCTGTAGTAGCTGAAGGTGCCTGGACTGTTCACTATACGTTCTGAACAAGGAGTGTACTCAAGTCTCTCAAATGCTCAGTTTATTAAAATAATACACTCTAAACCAGTGATCTATTCTAATACAGCCAGCGATGGGCAGGAGCAGGTGAATTTAGGAACCGGCTCAGGCTTATCTTTCACAGGGTGAAAGAGACAAGACAAAAATCAAGACTACTGAAGAGGGAAATATTACAGAAAGCAGAGTTTCAAAAAGGTGGCAAACAGCAATCTAAGATATTACTGCAATGCAGTAATTAGTAGGCAGTCACTTATCCCACTCAGCATAATAATAGACCTCAGGCTGGGATACATATGTGGGCACTCACTAAAACAGTGGCTGCAAACAATGAGGGAAGAATACAACAGCAGTAGCTGATTGAATATGTTTCTCTACAGCAATGCAAAGAATTCTGCTGTTGAAGTGATGCATACTGGAACTCCTTCAGCTATATAAACACCACAGTCTCGAAGACTAGATTATCCTGCTTCCCCTTAGGATAGCAATAAGATGGGGATTTTCCTGGCTACAGATATAGGTAAGAAAGACAGTGAGGACAGGTGTGAATTCTGGTCATGACCAGAAGAATTGAGTGCTCCAGGGGACAAAAAAAAAAAAAAAGAAAAAAAAAAAAAAAGAAAGAAACCTGAGAAGTTTCTTTCTGCTGAAATAATACTGATTTGCAAGGGAAAAAGCCACTTTATGCATTTTGGATGTGCAGTTGTGCTTAGAGTGGTACAGCTCCCCCCCTTTCTCTGACACATGGCAATTACTTAATCCAAACCACTTGTTCCTGAATAACTAAGCCACCCAGTACCATACAAGCAAAAAATAGAATAATATTTAAGCATATGTGGCTACAAACCTCTCTTTTTCTTGAGGAAGATTTTGCAGTTCCTTCCCAGCTTGCACCAGCGGCCTTTTTAAGTCCTGTGCTTGCCCACTCCTCTTCTTTAATGCTGCTTTCCTGAACTGTTTGAAGCTCTCAGCAGATGTTTTTATCGGAGCTGGAAGCATCATCGTTTTACATAAGCTTACCCAGGAAACTATATTCTTAAATCCTGTATCCTGAAGTTATTAGAAAAAGGAAAACATGGAAAAGGCAAAAATACTCTACCACTACTAATCATCCATTATCCGCTTAGTTCTTACACTAGGCACAATGTTGTTTTGACTGGACCTATTTGGGAATATCTACAACAAAATATCCTTACTTTGGCAGAATATTAGTGCAAATACAGCAATCTAAGCAGACTTCAATATGTTTTCTTATAAACTTTGAGATTCTTTAGCAGTATACTAAAAATTGTTAGCATTTGTAGCTATTCTTACCCAATCCTTTATGTCCACCTCTCCATTTTTTAATTCCAGAAAACATGAATTCGCAAGACTGAGCTTATGCAAAGTCCGTTGACAATATTTTAATACGGAGAACATCCATCTCGTTTCTATACATAATCCTCACATAACAATGGTTTTGTATCAGGCTCGTGGGTTTTGTTTGTTTTAAATACCCATGTTTTCTCCCCCCCCCAGTGGCACTTTCTTCACAGTGTAAAACAGCAAAAACCCAGTATTCTTAAGAAGTACTGCTTCTAGTAGAAGGTCATGTGTTTATGAAGGAAATACATATTTTTGGAATTGAATTCAGTAAGTTAGTTAATAGCTTTCTGAACGCTAAGTGCTTAAATCCTAGGAATATTTTAATTCAACAGACTATATACAAACTTTTTAGGTCCAGAGGCTGATGTAGTAATTTTGATCTGATGTTTTCAAATGGCTGCTTACCACAGAAGAATTTAAATAATAGATAAGAAAATTCCTCTGTTCCTCCATTTAAGATAATCTATTGTATACTAGGAAGTATTTTGTTTAAATTTCATAAAAACCTTCAGATTGTTTCCTATTTGTAATAACATCATCAAAAGCGTATCGTCCGGTTTCAGAACAGGTTTTTCAATAGTACCCAAGGCTATATTCCACACTACTCGTATTTTTGTTACTGGATCAGCAAGGGAAAGCACACCAATATCTTGGAATATTAGAACTAGATCAAGGAACACTAATAGTTTAAATATTAAAACTAGATAAGAGAAGCCATATTTTTAATGACAATATGGATATGTTATTTTTAACTTAATCTTGTATTATTTACCTTCTGAAATGATCAGAGCCCATAGATTTTTTTTTTTTGGTGTTTTTTGTTTGTTTGTTTGTTTCTTTGTTTTGTTTTTAGCACTAGAAATGAGATAAATCTGTACAGGTTATAACAATGCCCAAGACCTATCAGACACTAAATATTTGAGTCATAAAAGACCAGATTTTCAGAGAGGATCCCAGGACAGGGAATTATCGATCCTAGTAAGCATATTCAAGCTCTCCTCCTCAAATAGGACTTGAGCAACACTTACCTTTCTTGGAAGAATTTTGGATTTTAGCTCTAGCATGTTTTTACCATTAGGTTTATCATTAGGCATACGATGACCTGATGGAAGAACAAAAAAGCTTTTTTACTCATGTTGATTTTATGGACTAAGTTTCCGCAAATTTAAGTGATAAAAATTTTGTCATTCTAAAAATTGACTTAAGAATTTACACTGCAATTTTTTCTTCTTCTTCTTCTTATTTGGTTCAGAATGACAGAAATGCTCCCAAACATTTCCTAAGCTTAAGTTGAACTGGACCACTTCTCTCCAGTTTGGGGCAGGGAAAGGAATAGTTAAGCTCAATGATAGATGAGAAATTAACTCCTGGTTAATTCTAGGAGAGGTCCCAGCAGAATACCCAAAAAGTTTCATCAGAAAGTCTCAACACAGCACCTTGCCAGTTGCTCCCCTCCTGTCCCCTCCCCACCTAGCCCTCTTCCATTTTGATTCCAGCATCATTTAAGAGTACCTCATTCATCATGTAAACTCAGCCTGAAGCTCTCCAGCCTATTTCCCTTTTTTTAAAAAAAACAAAACAAAACAAATAGGTCAGCCAGTAAGAGCTAGTCATCACATTTGCAGTAGCCTACAGGATGTACAAATACTCCATGCTGCTACCTCTTTATTACTTTTGAGGGGAAAAAAGCCCACCACTTACACAGGCAAAGTGGAAGTGCTATTTTGACAATACTAACTTCAGATTAACAGTCCTGATATGTTGTGTTACTGTAGAAGAGTCATACTATTTTGTGTGAAAAAAACTTTCCCCAAACCTTTTAAGACTTCAAAAAACTTTTAAAATGCAGGAACAGATACGATTTCCTACAGTCATTATGGTAAGCCTAAAAAGAGACTTTTGTAATATTAGGGACCGGCTAGAATACCACACAGTTAACAAAAGCCACGGGTTGTAGGGTAGGGTGTTTTTTTTTTTAATCTTCTGTATTACTTTGTTATATTCCCCTTCTAAAGAGCTTCTGGGATGAAAATCTAGGTGTACTCTGATAAAGCCATTATTTTAGAACCAGATATAAACAACATTTTATATCATTCAGCAATGATCCTCTACTGCAGTTTGAGATGTTTCAGTATTTATTTTAAGTAAATTTTTAATAAGAAACTTACTGAGGTTGCTTTTTTTTTTTTTTATGCAAAGGATAAAGTTTTCAGATGTTTGAATCTAGAATGCTGAAGGCAGAATATCAAACCCTCAGCCAGTTTGTCATGAAAGGGGTTTTCAGAAAGACCTCACAGTCTCCAAAAGGCAAGACAAAAACAGTGCCTGGCCTTTACCCTATGCCCCCATGCATTGCCTGTGAGATAGTATAATTGCAAGTAAGCAGGAGAGTTTTTACTATGCAGTGGAATAAAATAGGATGAAAGACCTCTGAAGTCTCTCAAATACTATTGAAAAGTGTTCCAAATCCTGATATCTCCATTCTCATGGATTCCAGGGTCAGTTAAGCAAGGTTTACCTAGATCAAATTCTGCTATCAGAGACTTGTTCTCCTCCAGAGTAGAGAACTACTGTATTGAGGGTGTCCCTCTTCATACAATAGGCATCTTTCTTTCATCAATCATTTATCCTCATACAGGCAGCTTGAATCTTCATATAAGAAACTTGAGAGTATTGAGCACTGAATACTCCAAAATAAAGCAAGACCTTCACATAACCAAAAATATCTAACCCCATTGTTAAGATCAAGTTGATCAACCCCCATTGTTGAGATCAAATTTGTTATACCCGCCAACAAGTTCTATCTAAAGCAAACTTAAGGTAAATTTAAATTTATAGTCATGTCTGTCTTAAAGCTCTAGATATAACACAGGAATATGAGGCTGCGTCAAAAGTATTTGCAGCCATGGGCTTCAAAACACGCATTTTAGAGCTACTTACAGCAATGCCAGCCTTCACAGAACCTCTCATTGAGAGACAGTGCTTTTTAATCTGAAGGGAAACTTGTGGTTACCAGTTTCATAAGTTAAGCTTCTTAACAAGCCACCACTGAATTCAGTGATACACCAAGCCTGCACCCATACCATCAGAGGTGTCACAAGTCTAAAATCAAGAACTCTTGTTTCAGAGATGCAGGTAACCTCACAGAAATGCCTGAGACGGCGGGATTCTCTACAAAATTCAACGAGTTGCTCTAAGCATCCAATTCTAAAATGAGTTTCCCTGGTTTGATCTAAGTAGACACATATAGTACTGAGCACTCTCTACACTTTCTATCAGTAGATTACAGGTCCTACAACAGTTCCAGATTAGCAAAGTTTTTGTTGTTGTTTAAAAAAAACAAAAGCCAAAATCCTGTATTCCCCACCCCCACCCTTCCAGTTTTCTACAGGAGTTGATGGTGGAAAGGCTAAGATAACACTGAGCAGAGTTGGGGCATGTATCATTGCAGGAACAGTCAAACACCACTGTATTAGGGAAGGGTGCAGGTAACTACACTCATGTAACAGTGTTAAAAGCTCAGCTCTGCAACATAATGCTGAAGTTCAGGTGTACTCAAAGGCAGAGGCTCATTACTGGGTAGTTTCCATTTAAACACAGAAAATCCTCTACGACTGTCCCTTGAAAAAGGGGGAGAAGATAGAAACAGTACAAATTAAATAATGATTAGGAATAGAAAATTAAGAGGAATAAAGACTAAGCAGTAAAAAACTAAGTGTGGAAGGGAGCAAGCTTTCCCAATAGTTTTGGCTATGCTTTTTTTCTATTAATATTAAAAAAGTGAACTTGATTTATTCCTGCTTGTTTTCTCAGCCCTTTAAAATATTAAGATAACACCAGGATCTTGATAGTTACAGTCATGCAGTATGCAGGACAAGAATTCAAGTTTTAAGCACCTCAAAACTTTGTAAGTGAAGGTCATTAGCTGAATCTATGGAACACATGTATCAGCTCCAGCTGCTACAAGTCTAAACAAAGGGGGTCAGTATGTGTATGGATAGGTGTGTTAAGACCATGAAAATACCGAATAGAACATCTTGGAGAATTAAATCTCCATTTTTAGGATTGCTTTAATACAACTCAGGTACCCAACATTATTCTTTAGCAACAATTAAAGAATTCATCAGTGAGAAGGCTGTGCCTTTTCATTTCAATCAAGTTTTCAGAAGCTTGTTTCCTGCCCTGTTCAAACCTATACAGGTAGTCTAGAGAGGAAAGAGTAAAGGAGGAACCAAAACAATCATGTCTGGTAACACTAGGCTCTCAGCATGGGTGTTCAGTGTCCAGCTCAGAATTCTTTAGTTTGAAGTATGTATGAAGTCTGATGCATCTCTATATGGAAAGTAGCTTTCAGGGAACATGTGTTCTTGTAATAATTGAAAGTTTGTTCCATGGTGAAAGCCTGTTTGACATTGCTTTACTGTCAGATCCTTGTCACCAAGAGCCGGAGATGGTAACTCAAATTACACACAAAGTGCCCTGGGAAAAGAGCTCCATGAATCTTCATCAGAAGACAGCTTAAAGACCAGTGAAATTTGACAGATTGGAGCATTGGTTCTCTCAGACTTCCTGGAAGACCGGCTTACTTATCTCTAGTACTAAATTCAGAAAGCTAAGTTCTTAAATCAAAAAGTCATTTGCTTTATATATTTTAAAACACAGAACAAGAACCAAGCATACATTTAACGTAAAAAAAAAAAAAAGGCAGCAAATCGAAAAGAAAAAGAAAGAACAAGAGAAAACTGCACCCCCTCCATTATTCTGCAAACTGATTAACGTACAAGTATTCAGCATTTTATTTCTTTAAACCAGGTTCATATACATTTTTAACTTTGCACCCCTAATATCAGTTACAGTTTTTATTATGACAATACATACTTTGTTCTTGACTTATGGATATTGAATCTGCAATTCTCTCACTGGCCTTGTTTTGAAGTTTATTTGATTTGTTTAGAGGTATTGTTTTCTCAGCTTGTTTACTCCAATCAGCTCTGTCAACCTGGGAAGTTGTGTTGGATACCTAGAAGAGAAGTTAGACTTCAAAATATGTTCTGAAGTGCTAAACATGTGGATTCTTATTATGCAGCAGCAGGATTAAATATTTAGAGGCTTAGAGCAGTAAATCATTGCAGCTCTAGCTTCTGTAAACACCAGGGAAGAATTAGATTTCATTTATACTATGGTAGTCAAAGCAAGTTCTTACATTAACACTTAGGATTTAGAACATGAACTGCTCAGAGATCCTGAGTGATGGAGTGGGTAGAATATGAGAAACTGTTTACAAGCTCTTTAACCCTTAACATGGTGCAACATAATAGAAGTTGGCTTTTACTGTTGTAAAGCCAGTTGCTCCACTCTAGCTTATGGATCAGGGTGAAGGGCAGCTGTATTACTTCAGTTCAGTGGTAGTTTTTTCTCTGTGCAAGACTGTGTAGTAATCCCCTTGAACTGGGGAATGTGTTGCACAAACTGGAGTCTCATAATATATGCTACTTGCTTCCTTTGGATAGTGGACGCAAATGGGAAAGGGCAAGCTGCTTTTCTTCCTTTCTTGCAGGACACATTCTTATGCTCATAGACTCAAGAGGTGGTTTCTATCCATTTCAGAAAATAAAAGCTATTAAAACCTGGCTAAAGCAGCTGTATTTTAAATCATGTTGAGAAAGATAGTTAAACATCTTAGGATGGAAGAGATCATGCTGCTGCAGTAACATCTATAACTTCTTTTGTAACACAGAGGCCCTTCTAACCAGGATACTCTCCATGAATATATTAAGACAGAAATCAGTGACTAAATATTTCACAGCCTCATCCATGACCCTGAAAGCCCCAGTTTCCATGGCTTTAGGAACAGGAAGAAAAAGCAACACTTTTCCAGAATAGCCTCTAGGGTCTTCAGAGTATTACTGACCTTATGAGATTGATATTTCTAGAAAACAGGAGCATATAGTATAAGCTGCCCATCTTTTCTATGAAACTGTAGGTTTACAGGGTGGGCTTTTAACCTGTAAGCACGCAAGGGTTCCTTAAGTTTAAGCTATAGCACTGAAAAGAAATAAAATAAGCTTTATAGTATATTATAAACTTGATATATTGATTAGCCAAACTCTTTCCTTTTGTATTGTAGCCAACAGGCAATGAATTAATGCCCTATTAAAGGATAAGAATCACTTTGTAAGTGGGGTTTTGGATAACTTTTGTTGTAAACCTTATGTGGCCTTCATTGCATCAAATTCAAGCCTGGAATATTATACTAGATCTTATTTAAAGGAGTAAGAACATGCTTTAAAGAAGTTACTTGAAATGAATACATTGGAGAGAAGCATGTATTCACCTCTGGAAGAGCATGTGTGCACTGGGTGACAGAAGACTGATTTGTCCTTGGAGTACTCCGGGGTGTTTGCTGGTCTGAAGCACCATGCAGAGCAGATACAGCTGAGATTATACCTGAGAAAGAAGTAGTGTATGATTTCCCCTAACATGCCAAGCGCAGTCCTACATCTCAAAATTACATCACTGTTTACCATCTGTGGATTAACTGGATATGAAGATATGTATCCCAGCTCCATGATTTGAGACAGTTATTTTTTAATTAGTTTTTAATTCATTTCTCAGTTAATCAGCTACAAGCTCAAGCTGTCTTTTACCAAAAACTCAGAAGTATCTGAAGTTTTGACCTTTTGAAGGAGGGAGGGAAAAGAATAGCTCCTTGGATCAAGTTTCTAAGCAACTTAATATTTGATATGTCTAGATAACAGCAATCAACTCAGAGGGCCTATGGCACCAAGCCTTAAATTCAGCTAATAGGGATTTCAGACATGAACTTGAGTGGTAGTGATGGGTTTAAGCATCTAATTCCTGCCTTAAGGTGTTCAGCACTTCTTGTAACCCTAGGTTCATTAAGGCATCATTTTCCATCTCATCGGAGGGAGGCATGAACACCTCCTCCTGTTTTAATACTATTCTGCCCCACCACAAGTGCCCCAGTAATCTGAAACCCTAGCCAGTCCTCAGTGCTGCCACACTTATTTACATCATGTTCTTTATAATCCATACCCTGCAAGAACCTTTTCTATTACCCACTTGATAACCTCCAAAACACCCAGATAAGCTTATTGGGCAATACAAACATTAGTTCTGCCATCCCTTGTTTCCTCAGCAGTCAAATATAGCCATGCTTCTTGCCATGAAGATGTTACCTGAGGGAGACTGGGAATTTTGTTCTGATGGTTTAAGTGATCTATTCTGTAAAGGCTGAAGCCTCTGCGGTACATTGGGAGGTGGCTGCTGCAGTTCGGATGATCCACAATTTTGCAAGCTACTAGTAAGAGATGAGGGCTGTGCTTGCGGAACAGCATTGCAGAATGTCTTCTGTAAACACAGTGGTATTCTCTAGAAAGAGATTGCAGTAGTTAATACAGACAAATCTTAGTTTTTATAGCTATTTGATCCCCCTTCCCCACCACCATCCCATTTCCACTGTTTATAGGATTCAGTAGTCCTTGTGTTGTGATACTAATCTAGCATTTCCTAAGAGTTTAGATCACAAAAACCCATGAGGTGAAGTGCACGGTCTTGGTCTGACAGATACAGAAAACCCACGACAGCAAAATGTAATGTGAGGATTTGAAGTATGATGTTTGTTGTTAGTCAGAAAGTCAGTTAGCGGCTGTTATAACTGACCAAGCTGAAGCTTAATTCCTGTATCCTGTTTTCTCAAGTTTATTGCTGTCATTTTGCCACTGCAGAGGCTGCACTTTTTAAACAAAAAAGGGTATTGCATAATTCCTCCCCTCAGTCTTTGCTTATGAAGATGCAGGAGGAGCAGCTGAATAATAAATTTGCAGCCTAGTTTCCTGTATCCAACTAAGCACTTCAAGTGAAAGCGAGTCTATTGTAAGAAGAATGAAAGCTTTGCTGTGATCTTGCTTTGAAATCTGAGGTCCCTATCTCTGGTAGCTTCAAGGGAAATTGTGAAAGACAGCTAACCTGACAAGAATTCACACCCACTGTGTATACAGGAATAGAGCAATTCAGTCTTAGAGGCATTAAAAATTATTTCTAGATAGAACTGCTGTTGCTTATAATAATACCATAGTATTAAGTAATATAAAGTATCCTGAAAGTGACTAGTATATTGTAAAATTTATTTATTTTCAGGTGTAGAAGTGAGGTTATTCATAGACAAAGAAAAAATATTTAAGTGGGGTTTGCACTGTTTATTAGGTCAATTCTATACTTGAAGATCAAGTAGGAGAGGATTTCCCTTTTTTAGGGGTGGGTGGGGTGGAGTGTGTGGAGCATTCTCCCCCTCTCTTCTTTTCCCTTCTCCTTCACCCAACACAGAATTACCACAATGATTGTAAGATGTAGAAGCTTCAGGAGTTCTCCCAGTACATTAGTTTCTATACAGATACATAAGCTACTTCCAACAAACAGCAGATTTCACATCTCCATGTAAATCAGTCCTACAGAACAAATAGCATTCAAGCCACATTCATTATTTCCTGATAAAGTTGTGTCATTTCCAGTACCATTGTATGTAACAAATATTACTGCCCTGAACAAAGTTGTTATATCCATTCCAGTCAGTTTACCTGAGGCTTTTCCATAGAAGTTGGACGGTTCTGCCTGGCTCCAGTCTGTTTTGAGCAGGTTTCTGTAACTGTAAATACAGTGAAGTGGGCAGAAAGAGGGGGAAGGGGAAGAAAAAAAAAAAAACCACAACAGTCATTCGCATATGTTTCGTTATTCACACATAGAAGATGCGAGTTGCAATTGTATCTAGAGAGCCAAACCTCACAGTGAAAGCAACATTCTTGAATATTTTGACTTCAGCTTGATATGTTTAGAGAACTAGATATAAAAAAAAGACCGCAAAGATTCCTGCAAGATCACAGTCTTTACTGCCATCAATGACTTCACTGTGTTTGCTTCCCCACACTGAAAGGGTTGAGCATTCATCTCACCTTACACTGTTATCGCATACAGATATCTACATTGTAGACCTCCAGTTTGGCAGATCTATTCTGTCCTAGAAAACTGAAGAGAGTTTTGTGTACAGAGAGAAACATCATTCTGATATTCTGATGCTGCAGCACTGTAACATCCCTTGAACAAGCTTGAGACAGCTTAAGCACCAGGGTAGACTTTGGCTCTACAGCCGATGCTGTTGGCACTTTTGTCCGTCAGCTTAGGCACCCTTCTGCAGACCAGAAGATGAAAGTAAAGTAAATCACACTTTCAGAAAGGAATCAAAACCACAAGAGTACACTATAGCCTAATAGTTAAGTCTCCAGGTTAGATACACAGACCTCTTGCTAGCTGATTTTGGTCTCTAAAGTTTTTCACTGATAAGTTAGTGGATGTTGTAGGACACCCCACCCCCCCCCCCCCCCCCCCCCCCCACA
>NW_009217695.1:18170-32796 GCF_000690835.1 Fulmarus glacialis
TCATGTAATAGCACTGGAATTGAGCCTTCAACACGGACTAAACCTACAAGGGTAACTGAAGTCCTTGGTAAACATGTGGAACAGTAGATGCTAGCTGAGGAGGCAGATGTTTTGCCTACACAAACACAAAAGGAAGCTTTCTGACCCGATTCAGAGTCGCTGCTGTCTGAGGAGCTAGAACCACTGCTAGTACTGCTGCCAGAGTCCAAGGAGCTGCTGCTATCGCTGCTGTCACTCAGTCTGCTTGGTCCAATACTGGACTCGGCATTGTTTTCAACTGCAGGAGAAAAAGAAAGACTTTAGAACAACCTGCAGTGGAGCAGTCTTCATATACAAGACTAGAATCAACCTTATTAGTCTATTCTCCCATATAATAGTTCATCTTCTGCCATTTCCTTGTCCACTGTCCATTTAGCAGTGGATTTGAGACCTTCATAGAAGAGGGAGATTTACCAGCAGCAAGCTAGCTGAATGAATGAAATAGCCAAGGAGAAGCTGTAATCACACAATTTACAATCCTAAACTAGGTTAAAATTGTGCTGTCTTAAGACACAATTCAAGCAATTTTCCCCCATAAGTTTTCCTGCTGTTAAGAGCCTGTTTCTGTGCTTATTGCTGCTGCCAGACTTGCATGCTGCGATCTTTATAGCTAACTCTCCTCTTTCCCAAGCCATATGTGCTCCAGTATTGTCATCTTTTGCCACCTCCCCACCATCTGACTATTTTGCATCTGCAGAATTGATTTAACTCAGTTTATAGTGATTTTGCAGTCAAAAAGCTTTTTTGAAGTGTGTTGCTCTGATAGAAGCTTTGAAAATGAGAAGCTACATGGATACCTGTTTCCCTGGACACAATTCTTTGCTAAGTGCCAGCTTAAGCTCTTTTTTGTGATAAACAAGCCAGATGCCAGTTGTAAAGATTCCCTGGCCTGCTTCCTCACTCCCCACACAACATATACTTCACAACTGTTCTCAGCTGCTTCTTTAAGCTTTCTTTCTATGATGTTTTCAAGCCATCGTGTATACCAGACAGGAAGACTGTTGCCTGAGCTAATGCTGGATGCAAGCCTGTGTCTTGCAGGACTGCTTCTATAACTTCAGCTAACTGGTTTCACATAGGAGCTTAATAGATATCCAATAGAGGGCAACAGCAGCACTCACTAGTTTAATGAGGAACAACTTGACCTATAATAGTAGCATCAGCTGCATTGATTTGTTCTCAGTCCCTGACTAAACCCACCAGTAAGTGTAGATATGCTCAAGTATGTACTGAATTTCTGGTTTTGATATTGAAACACATTATCGCCTGAAAAACGGAATTGATTCTCCTAGGCTACTTCCTTAAGACTAAGGCAACACAGCATACCTCTCACTGATGCAGAGGTTGCTAGCATGACAGCATTAGTGAGGCTGCAATCTAACAAGTATGACTAGAATTTGTTATTCTTGAATCTCTAAGCCACAGAAAGTGAATTGCAAACAAATACATAGAGGGACACTCCTCCTCCTCCCATGTTTTCATATGTCAGCATAAGGAAGGTGTTCAGTGTCCCTTAAGCTCTGAAGCTGTTATTGTCTTTACCTGTAATAAAGGATTAGATGGAAGAATAAGGAAGATGTTTTAGACAGGACAAGTAACTGACCAAGTTTGCTGCTGCGAGTTCAGCTCATTCAACATAGGAAGAATCTTAAGACTAGCAACGGGAAGCTTAAGACCTCAACTGTTCTGAGGAGAAAGTCCCCAGCTGCATAACAGTACATAAGCGCAAGGGGAGAATCCCACTTTAAGCTATTTCTATTGCAAATGAATAAAAGTAAGAGTCACATTACACTTGAGGTTCTCCTTCTTTGGGTTTAGTTGACCATTGACATCCAGTAGTCTCTTCTCTAGCTCTTGTTTCCTTTCAGAATTAAGCTGTTCTTTTGACTTTGTTGTTTTTTTAGCTGCATGTGAAACAGAAGTTAACATTGCAGCAAGACAGAAAACAAATCTAGTTGTGTGTGGGTTTTTTTTTTTTTTTTTTAAAGCATCATTTATGCTACATACCCCGCTGCTTTCTTGGTCTCTTTCTCAAACAGGTTGCCACATATTTCTCTAGTTCTCTGAGTGTTGAAGCCTTTAAAGTTTCAAAGTCTATTTCTATCTCATCAGGGTTAGAGTTCCTCAGTGAAGGTTCTCTTGACTGTATTATATGGACTACTTTCCCAAGCTTATCTCCAGGAAGTTTATTTATGTCCAAACTCAACTGTCTTTTTTCATCGTAATTCATAGGCTTGGCACCATCTTCATCTTCTGACTTATGCGCCAACAAGACCTGCTGCATGGTTTTCTTTGATTGACTGCAAGAAAAAAGTGTACTGCAGTAACAGCAGTTTAAAAATAATTTGACACCCACATGAGTCCCCCACACTTACATGTTTAAAGACAGCTTTTTCTTAGATTTCTTGTGTTTCAGATTTTTCTTCTTTTGAATCAGGCTTTTTATTTTGGCTTTTTCCTTGTTCTTACTTTTCTCTCTTTTAGCCTTCCCTTTTTTCTTTTTCAGTCTAGGTAAGTATGCTCTAGTCAAAGCCCGCAACTGCTGGTGAACAGCTTTAAGCTATCAAAAGCAAAAAAAAAAGCTGATATCTTAGGCAGTGTAGGATGAACAATAAACTGGCCCTAAATATCACAGGAGACTTGTGGCAGCTGAGCTGATATTAATAGGATGTTTGCTTGCCAAATAAGGTTTATTTTCCAAGCATCTTACTATATTATAGATTAGTCACAGACTATGTATATAGAAGATGTAAGATTACTTATTTTATGCAGATATTTCTAACAGCATATGTCTTCTAGCATCCTGTGAAGAATAAAAAAGCAAAAATCACTGTGGGAGTATCCAGCAGCTTCCCTTTAATTTCAAGCATTTGGAAAGCATGTAAGCGCCTTATTAGGTTAGACCTCTAACAACATTACTGAATTAGGCTATTGGGACTGGGCTTGTGCATCTTCAACCCATAAACCCTAGATATTTTGCGATATAAAATGGCTAGTTGGGACATACTAACATCTTCAGAGAAAGACCTAACACAAGTTTGTTTAAACCTCATAGGAATTAGAAGGAAGATAGACAGATGATGAGAATTAGAATTCAGATGCACTGAAATACTTCACTATTGCAAAGACTGTCTTGTAGACTTTTGGTTGTCCTCATACCTTTATTCATAAATTGATGATGTATATGCTACTCTGACGAATACTGAAAACTAAACTGTCCCTCATTTGACTAGCAGAACAGATGCTAGTTTTCCCCATAGTTTATAGATACAGCAGCAGCAGGTTAAAGCATTATGTTCAAGCAAAAGCAAGACCCATTCCACTCTTAACCAATGAAGCAAGCCATGCTTCACATTAGCATGACCATGAGATTCCTTCTGTTTTACTTCATACTGACCTTTCTGAAGTAGAATTTAATGACTTGCTTTTGTGTGGCTCAAGAGAGACTGAGTGAACAAACAGAGCTCTTCAACTATATGAAGGAAATGCCACTGTTAGAAGAATATGCCAGTAAGCTACGTGTGGAGTATCTGGATGCTCTCATCATACCACAGCAACATAGTTTTATTTTTTAGAAGTTTGAGAGTCATCTGAAGAAATGGTAGGCAAAAGTACTAGAGCAATGATTCACTAAAAACAGTTTGTATTTGCTGAGGCACTATTCACTTAACATTTGGAGGTGCTTCCAAACAGGAATAAAGTTCTGTATTAAGAAAAACAAATGACTATAGAATTTTTTAAATACTGATTCTTGGTGCTAAAAGCCTTAGAACGGACAATTGCAAGTGGTACGATCACAGAGGTTATAACAGTCACGCACATTGAGTACTAATGCTTACTTGCTCCTGAAGCTTTGCAAGGTGCACTGTTCTCTCCTCTTCAGAGTCTTCAGATGATTTTTCTTCTGAAGAGTCATCATTACTGCTTTCACTGGAATAAGCTTCTGTCATTTCTCTTGTAGGCTGTGGCAGAGGAACACTTGCAACAGGTTCATCAGGAATTTTGGCAAAGTGCATCTCAAAAACATCCTGAAGAGTTAGGTTTGGGAACAGCAGAGAAGTCAGCGCATCTTTCAAATTTCTAAAGCACTACAAAGTTGCTGCTTGTTTTCTAGAACTACACAGCAACGTAGTAGTTGGTAATATTAGCAGATGCTACATCAGGGCATGAGATCACCACGAAGGAATCTTACAGTCTTACTCTTTTTCAAGTCTGACTTAAGTCATAACTCACCTGAAGTTTTCTTGCCATAGCAACTATTTTATGGTCTGGAGAATTATGTTTGTAGCAGCTCATGAACATTAATCTAACATCCGTAGCAAATTCTTGTATATCTCTATATTCAAAATTATCCATTTTCTTCTAGAGGAAAAGAAAATCAATACACATTTAGGGCTTAAAATTAGAAAACATCACCATGAACTAGCAGAAAAAGAGGAGGAACAAGAATTTTGACATCCAGTATCAGGTTCAGCTTGTATCAAGACAGTAAATATTGTGAGAACCATTATGGAAATACCTGCTTCTCATTCAACATTGTCCCTTTAACAAAGTAAGAGAATTTCCTCTTTTAAACAGATTTGCTAACTCTAATTGCTGTAAGGACTTTGTAGTACTAGTTTCAGCACTAGGTCAAGACAACAATGTTCGGGTGATTTTATTTGGTCACGTACTCAGCACTTGTTTTTGATTCTAGGCATGGTATTTATACAAAGCCTATTCCATAACTGTTTGAGTCAAAATAACGGGCTAGAAATTAGGAAATAACCTTTACATCGTGCAAGCCAGTTTTCAAGATAATTCAATAGACTACTGAAATTCAACCCTCCCCACAAAGGTTGATCTTAACTTGGCTAAATACTTCAACCCCGGACAGATGTGCCCGGTGTTCACAAAGCACTGGCCACATACCACCACCTAGAAGGGTTCCTTTTCACAGAAGATGTGAAAGGTGTCATGTAAATATCTAGGTGTTGAGGTTCCAGGGCACTTCACCAAGGATAATGAGATTCAGAGAGAAGCAGAAGTTGACATTACAGAATTGCATTTTGTTTTATTAGTAACAGCGTATTTAACATGCAGCCTGCTTGGAAGTCCTTTATGGAAATGATAATTCCCTCACTACGTATATTAGCTTGTTCAACAGATAAGTAGATTAGCTACTGTGCACATAGTCACAATGAGACTTCGAAGACTCTTCAGTGAGCTGTGGCCTAGTTTGTTGAGAGAGATAAGCGTATATGGTTTTTATGCCCATTATTTCTTTCCAAGGAGAAGCAGCTTTCATGACACCTTTTCAGCTAACACTATTAAAATCCAGTCATTATACAAGTTATTCAAGCAAGCACACAAATAGTCCAGTTCTCTCTGAAACATACTTACTTTAATCGTTCCCAGGTCTGTAGGACATTTGGTGATCCCTTGGTTCTCACTAAGCGAGAAAGATGCAACATCTACAGGTTTTAAGAAAGGCCACGCATATGCTGCATGTTTCTTTGAAAACATTTCTTTAAGTATTTCATTACAATGGTTTAGTTGTTCTGACAACTGAATCTTTTTAAGAATTTCAGGTGACTGTAGAGAATCTGGCAAGTTTCTCTTCAGAAGCTTATTTGATATCATACATTCATTTTCACCTCTGCATGCTTTAACATCTTTTCTTTCATTAAATGTTGCAGAAGATTCACCACTTGCTGTGAATATTGAAGTAGTAGGAGTTGTAGTGTCAGCCTTCCTTTTCACACCTTTTTTTGCCTAGGAAAAGAAAATTTTACAGTCTAAAATACAGGTGTCCAGAACAGTGAGAGAATGGTCAGCTTTCAGACTACACAAAAAAAATTCTAAAAAGTGTCAGAACTGTTGAAGTCAGAGCAGAATGTGGCACTTCCACACGTTTAGACTGAAAACCTACAGGACACTACAAGATCAGCGTGCCAAGCTCAAATCTTAGATGTAAAGGAAAGAACAGAGTGTACTGCAGGTCAGGTTGTAGTCAGTTTTTAGCCATTTGAGAAGACTCCAAGAAGCTGGTAGATTATGAAGTTACCACAAGATGACTGCTATGGGAAGGGGAAGAATTACTGCAATACCTTTTAAGCCTGGTTGAGGGCTTTATGTACAAGGTTTATCTCTATTTTTCTTTAGCCTGGGTGGTATTTGGTTTGGAAGCGACACAATGTGTGCTTTGTCATCAGTGTTCAGACTCTTCAGTAAAGTGTAAATAAATGCTGCGGGAGAGCCTGGCACATATGCCTGTTTCTCATTGGAAGAGCAAACCCAAAACTAAGTCAATACAAGAGCGTTTATCTGATGAAAATGTCAGATGTTCACATACAATTCAGATTGCATTTAACAAGAATTTGCTTTTGTGAGCTACAAACACCTTCCAGGCTAGTTACACAGTGTTTAAGCAAACATGCTATTTTTGGAGAATCACGCATTTGATTTACATTGAAGCCATGAGAAGTTATTAAATAGAACTTAGAGCTTTATTTTAATACTAAAACCAGTATCTACACCTCAATGAAGGAACAGTTTCTACATCAAAGCCTGCAGAAGTATAGTAGTAGACTTCAAGAGTGACCATCTTAAAGTTCACTTTATTTCTTTGAGAACAACATTTTAAAACCACATTTATAAGAAAAGATGTACCAAACAGTCATCCCAATTTCTGCTTAGTTTCTAGAATTAGTACTGGCCCAGTTATTTAGCAGAGACCTAGAAGATTTAATAGACATCTCTTACTATCTTTTATCACAATGGAAGTTTTGAAAAGATATTGCAGTAAGCATGGCTCCTATGGTTTTGCTATTAGTGCCTGAAGCAGCAATTTCAATACCTTTCGTTCTGAAAGTTATTTGAGGGAACTTACTTTTGTTATAGGGACTGCAGTTGGCATTAAAGCAGTCAGCTGAGCTGCAGACAAAGGAGCTAGTGTAACCTGATGTAGCTCTTGAGTCACCAGTGGAGGCTGCTCACTGCTTTCAGCTTGTTTCTGCATTGTGCTTTGTTCATGTGAAGTCCCAGGGTTGGGCTGCTGTGTTTCTGGTTATTTTAAAATAGAAAGTTTTAAAGTTAGGTCTTAAACCTTGCAGTTAATTTCTTTCATGATCAAATTGAACAGTTGTCAACAGAACCACTCTTTCACACGCAAGCTATACAAATAAATACAAACAAGAGCATTGTTAAACATGGCGACATTGGTATCCTTATCTACTCAGCACCATTAGTACCTCAGCTAGAATATTGGACCAAGTTATGCATATTTGGCTTCAAGAAAGCTGTGGATTAACCTCAGAGGGAAGATTAAAGAGACATCACACTAAAACCTGTACATTGTAAAAACGTTCCTGCCAAGAAGAGAATCAAGTTGCTTTCTACATACACATAAAGACCAAGCAGCAAAGGGTGCATTAAACTGCATCATGAAGGTTCAAGTTTGCTAAGAATAGTTAAGATCTGCGTATATTGCTTAGCAATATTACAGATATCCATCACTGATTTGATGACAGTTAGACCAATATTTTTCTGTATTTGATTTGGCTGGTTAGATTACTAGTGTCTTTTTCAGCTCTGTGACTCTGTTTAGTTCCCACAGACGTTCACACTTATTAGTTCACGTAACACAACACTGAGTAACACCATAACATTCTCTGAAATGGAAGTCAGTTGCTTTTTTTTTTTTTATAAAGGGAAATAAGCTGTGTGTATAGATCTGTTTCCAAAACCAATGTCTGCAAAAGACAGGACAGAAATATTTCCTTGATCATAGCAAGTGTGCTCTACTCTCCAATTCAAAAAGAAGTGCTTAGAACATTTCAAAACTTGTACAAGCTGCATGTTTGTGTGTGCAAGAGGCATGAGGGGACTTAAACAGCATTAATACCAGCAAGATGGTGTTATGAAAGCATCTCAACAAATTGTTGCAATCATTTGAGAACCAAAAAGCTAACCCAGCTTCCAACACATTTCTCAACAGAAGTCTTTTCTGGGAGTCACTTCTACCTGTTCAACCAATATATTCCGCCAAGGCAATGAATTGCTTGAGATTTTACTCAAATAAGCTAGTAGGAGCGGGAAGCCAGATGAGTATCCTCCTCTTCCTCCTAACCCCCTAAAAATTCTTGTGAAAAGACCAAGTCGTCCACTACTTTTCCATATCCATCTACCAGATCACTGAAAGGTAGTGTTGCTTGTCAAATATACCTTGAGGAGAAAGCTACAGAGATTTATCAAACTGTAATACTATTTTGAAGAAACATTTGTTTCAGATACTACCAGCAACAAGGACCACTACACCACAAACAGCAGTAAGAGGAAGCAAACAAAGTCATCAGGAGACCTTGAAGAGCTGTATAATTGCATAGCTAAATAATAAGAGCATCTGTTAAGTGACCCAGTAAGAACTGAGATAGCCAAGATCACTGCTCCCTGGCTGTCAGAAGGCAAATAATTAAGAGGTATCAGGGTGAAGTGTGCAGCTCTTTCAAGACATAGGTAAGATTTCCCCAACAACTGATAGCAATACCTTCAGGCCAATTTGGAAGACTACCTACACATTGAGATGCACATGTGATTCTAGGCACTGCATAGTCTTTATCAATATAATTATTTATTCTTTGGCAATGTTGAGAGCTTAGATGTAGAAATGAGCACTTTATACAAGTGAACAGGTTATAAGAGCAATTAAAAAGACATAGGAAGTTAGTGATGAGTAATAAGTTGCAGCTGATCACATGGCCCCTTGCAATTAGGTTTCCCAATGTCACTTCAAGAACTTACTGTGTAATTTCCTCATAAGTTTGAGATGTCTTGACTAAATTGTCCTTTTTGTGGGCAAGAGCACTGCATTTCACCAGAAGTTTGCCTGTGAAGCTACGCCATTATACTACTGATGAAGTTATTAATTCTGATTTTTACACACTCTTAAACACACTTCATTAGTAGAAAAAAGGAAGTTTAGCTAGTACCTATAAAAAAATAGTATGGCTGCACTGAATCTGCTAAAGCCTTATAGCAATGTTGTTACTTGTCTGAAATGTTCTGGGAAGAGTGGAGAACACCCCAACTGCTCCAGGGTTGAGTTGTGACAAGCTATGGAGGATTGAGAAAAAGCTGTTTCCAGCTTTTCCTTGTTTAATATGTTAACAATTCAACATATAATACAGGCCTTACCTTCTGGCTTCTTTCCTTTTCTCTTTCCTTTGTTGAGAACAACTAGTCTTTCTTCTGGTGGCATTTGGGCTATTTTCTGCATAAACACTTTTTCTAGGTCTTGGGCCATAAACACAATGTCATCACCTGGCTGCAGAATATAGTCAGTAACATTCAGAGTAAAGGAGAGGCTGCAGTAATGGAGGGCTACCTTGTAAAATAAACAGTCTGCAGAATCCTGCTCCAACAAATTGAAACAAGCCGCCAGTACCAGAGAGTTCTATAAGTCCTTGCCATTCCTGTCCCCCCAACTCACTTTAATACAAATTGTTTCATTATTGAAATACTCTTTCTCCCACTGTCCTTTGCACAGTCCTACTTGCCTTATATCCACATACTTCCCTCAGCAAAGGGAAAAGGGGGCAGATTTAACTCCCTTATTCATTCCTATGTTCTGAAGAAAGCTGTTGAAGCTTAAAGATACTAAGACACAGCCAACAAACATAGAAGCGCAGGGAGATGCTCACGCTTCAAGTTAAGTTAGTTAAACTTGTTGGAGGACTGGAGCATGGCTCAGGGTTGCTAGCCTTAAACTTGTGTAGCAGTTACACCATGCTTGCTGTTCATGAGCTCTGCAACTAAAACCCAGAGATTTTGCAGGCGGAATCCTTGTGCAGAAAAGACTATGCACTCGTTGTTGTAACAGCAGGCTAGACTTCGCTTATGTGCCCTCATTCAATCCTAGCAAAGTCCCCCCCCACCTTTCAGAGAAAATAGTTTCAAAAAGTCATGAAGACATTGACTGATTTCATGCAGGCTTTAATAACCATTTGCTTGTTTTAGACTTGTTTGTATTGTTCAATAGAATTGGTTACTGGTAAGAGGTTGTGTTTCACGTACCTTGTTATATATGTAGCAGTTCAAGAACATTGTTTTAAAGTCTTCAATACATTCTGCAGCTTTTGTGTAGTAATTGTGTTCCAGACGCTTTTTAATAGTGCTCAAGTCCATAGGTTTCTTTATAATACTGTAATAATCCTGTGGTTTTGAAAGAATTAGTCACACAACAGATATCTTTAATATTAGGACATGAAGATTCTTACACATTTAGTTATGAAAGTTAAATTGCAAGAAAGGAAAATTCCATTATGTTGGAAGGAATATTTTATTTAAAGGAAAACTTTCCCCATAGTCATAGGTACCATAGAAGTAAGTGTCCAGGAACTCTTCACCTCATTTTTCCTTGCTTTTTCATATAACATCCACCGTTCAAAGCCCCGAAGAATATTTATTTCAATAGGATCCAGAGCTATACTGGTAGTACTTATGAAAAGTATATGTACTTCTCATTTGTTATCTCAAAGCCATTTACCTGAAGTAGCACTCAACTTTACAGAACAGAGGGAAAAGAAGCAAAAGAAGCCAAAGACAGACTTTGACAAAGACAAAGACTCAGTCACTGACAAAAAGAAGCTGCCAAGTTTTCACCGTTGCTGATCAAATACTTCATCCCCTGGGTTATATTGGCTCTCCTCTCAGGGTTAATCTAGTGACAATGTGGCAATATGACTGAAAGGCAGCTGAATGTGAACTACTGTGATTATTTTAGTAGCATGGCTAAAAGCTTGTGATTAAGAGCATGAGGCTAATTCCCTGCTGATGCATTTAAGAAATCAGAACAGGAATATCCCCACTAAGTTCACATACACATTGTAATTGTGTGAAGTTACTACTACTTCAAAAGTCTTCTAAAGCTGTCCTAACAATCTGTTTTAGTGAAATAAAAAAAGCTAAATACATCATAGTGCAGACTGTTGAATTTACCAAAACAAAACCAAGAAAGCTTTTAAATAACGCAGCTAATAATTAAGTATTGTCCATTCTGCATCTTCTAACACCTGAGGAAAGAGGCAAATATCTTCATTGTCCTCACCAAGGAGCCAGAGTTTGCTTGTTATTGTGCAGCGGTTGAACTAATACATACTTTTAGAAGTCAAGTGGCTGCCTTAGAAATCCAGAGAGGCAGAACTGGCCTAAGGCCAGCTGCAAATGTTGCTACAACTCTGATTGAATGACCCTTAATATTAACCTTAAGTGACAGTTCCTTTCAAGAAGGAAAAAGGGTAAGAAGAGACACAGAAAGATAGTCACTTTGGCTGTGCTTTTGGACAAACTGACCAAATGAGTTTGTCATGAGAAACAGCTGCAGATAAAGGCTTTTGTCTGCTCTAAACAGAACAAATGATTTTGTAGAATTAGTCTTGGAAATCTGAAAGAACTAAATACAATTGCTTAAGCTGGGGGCGGGGGGAAGAATCAAAGGAACTGGTTTTATTTAACACCTTCCTACTTATCTACCAAGACTAGTAACTTCCAGGTCATTTGAAGTACTGTTGTGTGAATAAACAATGTTTTCATTTGACTGAAAAAGCGGGGGTGATCCAAAACCGGAGTCAGAAGATAACCTGAATTAAGACAATTTGTCACAAGACATTATATTCATTCACTTTGGAATTAAATTGTAACATACATAAAACCCACAGGGCAATACAGAAGAAGAATTTAAGCATCAGATCTTCTATTTCCTAGAAGAATAGTCTATCACTGTGGTATGATGAGAACACCATATCTCTTTTTTTCTTCCCTATTTTTGCAGGGACATTTAATTCCTCTAGAAACTTCAGAGCAAGATGCCCAAGTTGATTTGAAATTAAGAAGTACTACAAGTGTAATTACTTCTATACATCAAACTGGATCCAGATTTGCCTTTTTACTTCAGGGTCAATAAGATCTGCTTTTCCATCATAAAGTATTTGACATAGAAAGACGCTGGCTGCCTCCTATTAAAAATAAAAAAAAAAGGCAAAAGAAAATACTCATCATATGCAGTGTTAAGAAATATGGCTAAACCAGCAGGGAGGTGGAAAGAAAACAAGGCAGAATACCAACATCCAGAAACTCCAAGAGGCCTGTCTAAGCATTCTTATTCTCCCTTAGAAATACTGATTTACTACAGTCTCTGATCAGAAAGCAAATGAACAAAGATGCAGCATTTAGTATAAACCAGTATTTAGTATTAGAGAGAAAACACAGTTTTCTTGCAGACTTGGATTATTGAAAGCAGTTCATATGCAAAAGTAGTTTTCCATGATCTGTTGCATCAGAAGAAACTTTTTTAAGCTAACATTAATTCACAAGTCCTGTAATATTTCACATATTAATACTCCAATTCCAAAATGGTTCTTACAGGAAGATTCAGTGCTGCTGCATCTACAGGCTGATGAAACGGCCAGGAGAAGTTGTGTCTCCACATGGCTTTCATGACCACCCTCTGTAAGTACTGAAGTTGGTTTGTTTGACAACCACTATTTTTGTTATTTATATATTCTGGTGGAGGAGGGTTAATAATAATAGAACGGTGTTGGCTTGGAACAGACATCTTTAGGAAGTTTGTATATCCGCTTGTTCAAAGATCTTCATTATACCTCTAACCTGGGGGGGAGAGGAGGGAAAAAAGAAAAATAAATAGTATTCAGTGAAGATATCTAGATTTAATGCTGTTTACGTGTTCACTTCTGTTTGTGGAGTGTCAATACTGTAGTCACAGGCATACCTTCATGGTTTAACCAAGACACATTTATTTTACTGTGCATAATTGGATGTGCTGGCCCACTGGAAGTCAGTCCTTTAGGTTATAAACAGCTAAGAGGAGGTACATTGAGATCTGTAAGATTTTCCTAGAAATAAGCTTCGTTACCAAGGTTCATCTGTCAAAGTCTAGGAATACATCCTCTGCCTGCCCCCCTCCACAGATGGAGCCCTACAGAAGAGGTTTAACCTAAGAAGCAGCTTTACAGCACACACTGCAAGTCTCACTTAGCACATAGCAATAGCTAGGTATTACCTTCCTCACGCATCTCAGCCAAGTCACCACGCAGAAGTCCTACAACTGCCAATAAAATGTGTTAGCATAAGTGTATTTTGGAACAGTGCTTTTCAAGTTTGTGTATATTCACAACAGTATTTTCTGCCACTGTGCATCAGCATTGTTACATACCAAGGACTATAAAAGGTTCATTCCCCTCACCAAACAGTTTTCAATCTTTTAAAGAATACTGCAAGGAGCAATCATGGTAATTTGTCTTTAGCCAGCACAGTGTTGCTGTGCTGGAGCAGAACATGCAGGTACTTCGGAATGGCAGAGGCTGCGTTTTGGGGTGCATAACACCAGCACTAAGCTAGGCAAGACCTTTGCCAAGCATGATTACAGAAGTTCCAGTCTTTGCCCACCTTCTTAGCTCATCATTGAGTTACAAACATTCAGTCAAGAGTCTCACTTTCTTCTCCACATTAAGACAAAAAAGCGCCATATTTTCTCATTCTAACACTAGTTCCTTGGTTTACCAATGTAACCATTTCTTTTTGTGCATTCATTCGATCAAGCATTACTTATTCCATTCTCAATTTATCCTACCTTCTGCTAAAAAAAAATCTGATAGCCTACTTTTCATCATGGTATAAAGTATTTAATGAGTTTCAGAAAAGGTCATAATAAGCTAGATAGCTACTGCTATCAGCACACTGCTAGAAGAGTATCTATGTCCCATTCTTGCAACAATTGTAACATCCCATCAGACATTACATATCACACATCTTACATTTTCATCTTTGTTCTTTATTTCAGCATTCAAAAGCACGCCTCTTCTCAAACAGCTCTTGAAGCTGAAGAGCTGTTCTGATTTCTCCCCCATGTGTTCAGTCTAGTCATTTACAGAATGCAGATGTCTTTCATTAAGCAGTACTGCCATCAAGGTAAAAGTTTTCTTTTTTCTTAAATAAGGAAAACTTATCAAACCTGAGTTGTTAATACCAGGAACAGTTCTGGGCTACGAGCGTGGCCACTACATCAGTAATAAATTTAGTACAAGATCAGGTTGTTTTGAGGTCCACAGTAAAGCAGGTATCAAAACTACTGTTATTTTTCATAATACTGATTTCAGTTCAGAGAAGAATTTTAATAGTTTAGGCATGAAGTTTTAGTTTCAAGTCATATAAATAACAAGCTGTGTTAATTTTAAGCTGGAGAATAATCATCTTCTGTCACCTGTGTCTTCTGATGAGACCAAATCTAGCAGTTACTCTAAAGCAAATTTCAAAAAACCCAAAGGGAACCTAGTTTTCCTGGAAGAAGATATTCAACTGCCAGGGTCCAGTATATGCAAAACAGCTTATGCTCTACAGAGAGAGAAGATAGTGTCTGCCTCGCACTTAACAGTGTGCTAACTCTGAAGTTAGGCATTTCTCTGCTGCCTGCTTTTACAAAGCTAGTTGATACAGTGGTAGGTACTGGAGTGTGCTGCAGTAGGGAACTTGGTCTCTTTTCTAATTCAGAAGTGACTTCATGATCTATTCCGCGCCCCCCCCCTCCCCCCCC
>NW_009217695.1:32816-64569 GCF_000690835.1 Fulmarus glacialis
GCTTCTCACTCCTTCCTTCCAGAGGGGCTTAGAAACACCACAACTCACAAAACCTCCCCTTAAAATACTGAAGTCCCAGCTACTTCCTTATAGAAAATTTAGCAGTTTTAAACTGTTAGCTATATATCATTTTGGTCTTAGGTGCTGAGGCACTAACAATATAGCACAAAATTGTGCTGCACTGTGTTGCATTTTTGTGGTTGTCAGTCTTGCAGCAACTTAATTTTCTCCTAGGGAGAGGCTGGTATCAGATTAACCTGCTCTTTTTGACCACTCATTCTGTGCTTTCAGTTGGAGATGCCCATAGCTACCCAGAGGGAACACAGCTAGCTGGGGTATTGAGAAAAACCTTACTGGCATTGTCCTTCCAGTCAGTGCAGATCCCTACCCACCTCCTGGCACAAGCCAGGGGCAAGCTCACCGGACACCTTCTGTTGATGCAGTACCACAGTTAAGGCATCCATATCACTCTCCCTCTGCGCAAGCAACATCTGTTTGTTTTCTAGAGTTTGCTGCACACATTTAGAGTTTGCATGCCTTGGAAAACAGCAACACCTGCCTAATATGAAAAGTGAATGCAAATGTAATTTTTGTTACCAAGTACACAATCTCAGGCTTTGCATGTCTTTTATTCAGATGGAGACACACAAGCAGGTAGCGGTATCCAAGACAAGAAAGGACTAGAACTTAATAGAAAGTTTTATGCTGAAATTAGAGTCTGGAAGCCTAAGTAAGTTCCAAATATTGGGTTGTTTTGTTTACTCTAGAAAGAGGGGGAGGAAAGGAAGGGGGAGAGCACAAAGATGAAGGGAGTAACAGCTGCAGAAGCTGCAATTTCCTCATCCTTTGCAGCATTACGACATACAAAGATTTTATAACAACATGCACAAACAACTAAGTGGTATCCTCCATTCTCTCCACCCCAATATATGTTTCATATTTAAAGGAGTATACACTCCCAACCCCAAACTACATCCACTCCCAAGAGCAGCTGCTTTGAATATAAACCATTTGTACTGCTATATGGCATTTCTTGCACCAGCAAGAGTTTACAACAGAAGTTAAACCAAGCCAAAAAAGCTGAAAAACTTAAGTTGAACTCCATATGTATTGCATCTTAGGTAAGAAAAGTACATATAGTTTGCACCACCACACATCATGCTAAATGCTAACCTTTTCACCAATGTATATCTCTCAGAATGGAAAAATCCAGACACACACATGATCTGCCTCTCCTATAACCGGTCAGTATTAGAAGAACTTGGAAAAGTTCTGAGGCAGTTTTAAGAACCCCACAACCCAGCCAAGTCCATCATCCACTGTTTTCATCTATTAGGCCACGCTATCATTCTTTCCTGATTCTTTCTGCCAAAAACCACATATATATAAAGTGATATAAAGTGATATAAAATGCAAGTTGTTCACCTTCCCACCTGAAGCACAGAAGCTAAAAATTGAAGACAGGAAGGGAGAGACTACAGTTTAACTTAAAAAATCCCATCATAAAAAGCAGATAAATAACATTTAGTACTGAAATACGAACATAAAATAACATCTAATTTCTTGAACATTTTATAAATTAGCACAGTAAAGTCTTGAAGGCAGCTCAAACTTGACATCAAGAGTGCCCAAGAAAACCAGGAGATTGAAGTTTTGTGTACATAACACAGTATCTTGGGCATAGATGCCTAGCTTTTAAAACCTTAGTTTATGCTGTGGAAACTAACTTCCATGCCAACAAAAGAGCTAAGACTGCATCTTCTAAAGGACAAACAAGGGCTTATGTTTTGGTCAATCCCACCTTCGCTATCTGCCTTCTCTCCCCCACCCCCCCAGTCACATAGTGCTCTCCTCTAGCTTAAGATAAAACTCAAGTTTGTATACTGAAGTAAAAGTGTGATCAGATTCCAGCCAGCTAAACTGTTTGATATTTTTCAGACCACCCCTTCCCAGCCCCATGCATCCTTGAGCTGCTGAGGCAAGTCCCAAAGGTCAAGCAGTCTCAAAAGAGAAGCCTTGAGTGTTTCCTTAAGGCCCAATTTGAAGTTTTTAGCTAACCTGATGGAGGTATGTTTTTTAGTTTAAGAGTAAAAAGCAAATAGCTCGCATGAATTACATCACTAGAGAAGTCAAGGCTTTTGGCAAAATATCACATCTTGTGATAATCCAACTTTTTTTTTTTGTTTTAAAGAAAAGATTATTTGCTATCACTGATAGCTCTCTAAAAGCAGGCATTAGCTAGCCTACTGAAAAGATAGCTATTTCCCCTTGTTTTAGCTCAGCATTATAGCTATCAACGTAGAACCAGTATATATCATCCTACTAGTCAGGAACAGCAGCTCAGAGAAATACTAGCATACCACATACAGGACAGAAGTATACAGTCTACCAGACTCTACACACTAAGAACATTTCATCTTTCATGGCCTTTTTAACAGGTGTTGTTTAGCTGGTAGCCAATTATCACATAGCAATTTTATAAACAATATTGAACACCCCCCGCAATTGATATATTAAGGCCACCCAGAACAGAGCACAGCCTTCTTACTCCAAGGAGCACAATCTCTTCTTTCAGAAGGACAGCTATCCCCTTACAGATACCCATAAAACAGCATTTCATTATTTTTAGGACCTCTCCTGGGATACATCAAACAAACATTAATTGTAGAGACAAGCCATATAAATATTAGATCCTGAGAAACCACTGACTTACAGCTACTACCATAACCAGCCAGCCTTACTAACCTTGAGCAATTCAAAACTTAACTACCACCCTCAGAGCAGACCAGACATTCTTTTTACCTTAGTTTTAGGAAAAGCTGTAACTCATTTCTTCCCCACCTAAGGGGTGAAGGAAGAACAGAGCTTTAGAAGTAAGACAGAGAGTCTTTATAAGCCACTGACTCCCTCGTTTTGCTCTCTAGCACACACCTGCAACCCTAACTAAAACCTGCCCTATCAGCGGTTCTCATTAGAAGTTATCAGTATAAAATAGGAACAGCTGGTAAGGGCTAAGACACACCAGATGGTTATTTATGCCAGACCTACTCACTAGTTAGTCAATAAAACAAGTTGGAGGGATACAAAAAGATGAGTGATTCTGCTTAGATCAATTTTGGTTTGATTTTCTTATCTTAGCTTTAAAGTCTTAAGCTTAAAAATAATGGAAATGCTTATGTTTTATTAATTATCCTGAGTCATACTATGTTATGGCGTAAGAGGGATGCATAAATAGTGTATGTGGTTGAGGGCTCTAAATTATTTCAACTTCCTTTGCTGTTCAGTTCCATTACTTAAATTAAAAACCAAATATATTTAGTAAATGCTGCTATACCATAAAAGTGAGGACCAGGTTGTTTCCTAATAAATTTGATTTGTTGTCATTAAAACTACAAAGACTTGGAATTTAGCCAGCTTGTTTGAAATTTTGGCTATTGACTAAGTGTTTGTTTCTCTCAGTACACCTAAAATTTTTAGCTCTGGTATGCTGTAGTACAAAAATCAGATTTTTATTTAATATGTTGTTTCATTCAGATGTGTATGTTTTTGGGACCAAAATCTGTTTGGATTCTTATTATGCAAGTGATTAATCTGCAGCTTTTTTTTCCCTCTTTTTTTTTAAATTTTTTTTTTTTTAAATTTTTTTTTTTTCTCCTTTTTTTTCAGCAAGATGTCCTGGTTACTAGGCCAACTTCACTTAGAATTCTTTGTTTTCCTGGCAAAAGCATGAAGTACTGGTATAGAATCTAAAATATCTAGGTAGATCTAGCATGTATTCTGACTTAAGCAGCTCAGTCTGTTAGGAGCATATGGATGAAGTTGTTGGGAAAGCAGCAAACAGCTGCTTCCTCTACTGAGCTGGGAGTAGGTAATGCAAAGTTTATTCTCTACAGGTGACAGGATGGGGATATTTTTACTGAGATGGGAACAATTCCTGTATTTGAAGCAGAGCAAGTAATAGAAACCTCACTCAATGAAGCGAAGCAAGGAAAGAGAGTGGAATCCTCTATAGGTAGGTCTCAAGGTTTGTTGAACTGGGTGATCTTCTCGCTAGGAGACTGTCATTGGGGACTGCGAGGTTTTGTTACTATTGATGGGGTTGGACAGTAAGATGGGAGGGATACCGGCAAAAGAAAAGAGAAGCTGTTGCCCATTAAGTGTACTTGTTTGCTGTCTGACTCTGGTTTCTGCCTTTAACTTCTGGCTTGTGACTGCTTAATCCTCTTTTGAATTTGTTTTTGTCTTGTAAAAATTTAAGTCAGCTGGATTTGTTAGGCTATGCTGTGAATGGGGAAACACAATGTTTGAAAATTACGCTGGTTTGGTTTGTAATCACTCAGAAAATGAAGTCTTAAAGAAATCACTACCTTTGTGTATCTGATGTTAAAATAAGCTGAAAAAGAGTGTATTACATAATTTTTGTTTAATTTAAATATGGCATTGAAAAAAAGACTTGAAAAATATTGTAGTGTTTCTTGCTGGCTCTGCAGTCTCAACACTTGCTACAAGTTCTGATTCTGGCCGTCTGTGACCTGTGGGAAGGTAGCTGCTAGCAATACTTTTGGCAGTTCTCCCAAAGGTGTTAATTGGGTAGAGAGGAGAAGAGGACAACAGAAGAGTGGAAAGAGGAGGTCATCTCTGTGCTTTTGTCCTCACCCAGCATCTGCTATTTCCAAAACAGTCCTAGTGCTATCCACTTACGTGGGAGATTAGAATAACATTCCTGACATGCTCCAGAAAACGAATTTTTACAAGTCTGAGAGGATGGCTGAAATGGAGTGGTATTTCAGTGGCAGACTTCTTGACAGTTTTCTCTTCCTGCAGTGGGTTAGATTGCGTCTTTCTGAAGATATCTTATTCGGCAAAGACTTTCAATCACTTCTATCTGGGAGACTGGAAGACAATGTACAAGGTAGTAGCCCAAGACTCCATAAACATGGTGAGTATCATGGAAATAGATTGATGACTCTGGGTTGGGTATTATATTTGAAACGATTCATCTATTTAGAATGTTAAAGCAAGAATTACTGATCATTCTTAAATGTCTACAAAAGTAGAAAAGATGTTATGTGTGGGATCTGACCTACTGAACCAAGACATTTGAAAGTCCCGTGGGTAGAAAGTGAATTTTTACATGCTTGCTAAGGAGATGTAAAATAGTAAACTATCTATTTCTTGTCATCTTTAAATAAAAAATGGTATCTTGCTACAGGGTATGTTTTTCAGTTGCTATAGATCATGTTAGCTGAGATTTGTGACTTTCATACATTCTGGTGAAAATTTCTATTACAGATAGCCATTTATCTCTGAATCATGAGAAACTCTTCCTGATTATAAACATCCATGTAAAAATTGTATAGTGGTGATAAACAATGCCAATTGCACACTGGGTCATTATGTATTGACAACTGAGGTTCAGAAATTAAAAAACAGTATTATCAAAAAGAAATTTGGGCACCCAGTTTGAGCTAACAAGGAGGGGTTTTTAAACTGTGACTGGAAGGTCCTCTTGGCTCACTCAGTTTAATCTCCTCTTGTCACCAGCAACCAGGTCCTATATCCCTCATAAAATGTTTCAGCTATGTCTGAAGGATAGCTGGATTTTCAGCCCCTATTCCTTAGCATTTGGAACCCTATAATTGTTTAATTGACTAACCCTTATATCTCTCATATGAGATCATATTCCAGATATAGTTTCTAGAGTTGCCATAGTATATGCCATCTGGTAGAAATTATCTTTCATGAAAGCCTTTGCCTGCCACTGATACATCTTTACCATATATCACTTTGAAGTGATAAATGCAATCTTGTCTTTGGAAATGGCAACGTTTCCTTATTATTATTCCTAGATCAGCGGCAAGAGGCTAAGCAAAACTATAAATGTGTTGTATACCTGATGCATCTTTAATACTGAATGTGCAACCAATGTGAAACTGGGAAGGAAAGGTCCATGGCTGCAGGAGAAAGGAACAGGAAGAAGGTGTCAAGAAATCAGTCTTTGTGGACAAAGGATAGCGATTATAGTCATATCTAGATAAAATTTTCATATGAAGAGTTAGTTTGATTTAGAAGCATGGAGGTTATCACGCTTTAGCAATGTGAATCAACAATTTACAACACTAGAGTCTTTGTGATAAGGAAGGTAATGTGTTTGGGTCAGAATCAAGTTCTTAAAAATCAATCTTATTCTTTTTAGTAACATTAAAATACTAAATGGAAAAAGAAAAGGAAGCTGTATTTTATAGATGTCTATACTAAAAGAACCCTCTGCTCTCCCTTGCTTATAATGTAAGGTGATATTATGGTTAAGATACCAGCAGTTGTCTATAGTCTTCCTACCTATTGTACTTTTTCTGAAATGCTCGGGTGCTTCCCTCGAGGCAGTGCACTGGTGAGTAGCAGTTCTCTGAATTGTGCCCACCTAGATCTGTTCTGAACAGGATTTCATGACATGGTGTCTGAGCTACCGTAGCATTACTTCCTATTATTAGTTTTAAAACAACCTTAGAAGTATTGCTGCACATATTACTGCATTTCAGCAACATTGCCTTTGTGTTTGGAACAGAACATTGAACAAAGGCAAACACGTTGCAGAATTGTACGGTCTGTGTTCTGCAAATAAGATCTTAGGGAGAAATTGGGATAAGTGAGGCAAGATCATTTATAAATCAGATTCTTGTCACTTTTTTTTTTATTTCCCCCACCCCCCTGCAGTTACCTTTCAGCACTTTCTAGGTTTAATCATGTATGGAGAGTGCTATCCTAGATAGTAGCATTAGTTTGATGCATATGTTAATAATTCACATTGGTATATGCTTACTTTGTGTTTTTGGCTGTTGCTCTGAGACTGCTGAATCAGCCTCATAACATGTGAAATGCAAACAAAATTGAAACCTTGTGAATGAAAACTTTGATTTGTTTTAATTTATTACAGTTGAATGGTATTTCCCAAAAGTATTCACTTAGAGCATGTTAATTTTATTCTCCCAGTGAGCATTTAAAGCACTTCTTCACTCTGTGAATGCTGTGTGACATAACTATGCAAGTAACATACTTCAAAAACCATGGGAAACAGAGTAACGGGGACTGAAGCTCCCCACAAACAAAATGTGATTACAGAAGTCGGCTCTGCATCACAGCAAGACATAGAAATTGAAGTTGATGACTACTGCTTTAATTTATAGGCCAAATTTGGCTCTCAGAGACCACTGTAAGTTTGGAATAACTCTACTAACTTCAACAGAGTTGCCTTAGGTTTCTGTCATGGTAAATGATAGCAAAGTGTTGTTGCCCTATGTTATTTAACTCATTATATCATTTTCCCAGTTATTTATAAAGCTACGTTCATCTGAGACTCTATGGCAGGGTATCCATGAAAGTTGTACAGGTGGGTCTTTGGCATGTACAGGAAACTACAGTGAAAAAATTCATCCATCCCAGAAAGCAGCCCTGTTCCTGCTTACTGCTGCCTTTCTCACCCATTAGAGTGGTCTCAATTGCTAGAGAAATCTCACACTTAATTAAATCAGCCTTTAGCTAGTGTCCAACCAAGGGACTATTGCAGAATGATCCATGATTGGGGCCATATTACATCATCAGCTGATGGAGCTGGCAACCACCTATTTCTCTCCCTGAAAATTAATTTCTAAACTCTTTCGTTACAATTGAGTCCATTATGTCTGACATTCAGCCAGTGAGATGCTCCCTGTACCCCTGTTGCTGCTCTCCTGGTCTCTGCCAGCCTGCGGATGAGCAGTCTCCTCTGCCTTGCTCTCCCTTCTGGCACTTCATCTTCTCACCCGAAACAAATGTGGCCCTCCAGCTGCTTTGCTCCTGCCTGGCCTTATTGTTCATTGGGTAGGTAAAGGATGTCTGCTTACTCCTTGGCTCTTCCAAGTTCTTTCTTTACCCATATTCCTTTTGCTAATTACCTCCTCAAAATAATTTCTGTCTGGCTAGGCCTTCACCTGTGGTGGCCAGCTTTCTTCTGTGCTTCCAGAGACCGCACCTGAATGTGCATCTGGGGGCTACTCTGCTTTTAAAGGGAGGGTATCCTGTGGAAGCGCCCATTCCTCTGTACACTGAGCATGAAAAGAAGCCCTCAGTTACTAAAAGACTGGTGTGCAGTCTTCCCTATATAGGATTTCAATGCATTATTCTGAAGAGTTCAAGTACACAACAGTTCTTTGTCCCATCCTGTGACATGGGCATAGAGAGAGAATGGAAAAAAAAAAAAAATTACAGACTCCCCTGACATGAAAAAGGGGGCTCTTTTCATGGTGTGTAAAACTGGCAGAACCAAATTCTCAGCATGCTTTTCAGAACCAAAGATTTAAATAGGTTGCCAAGGGAAAATGACTGGGTTATTCAGTATATTTTTGTACTCCCCAGGATGTTGATACTCCATATCAGCATTAAATCTGTGTAAAGTTTGTGGTTATTAGAACCAACTAGGTTGCAAAGAACAGGAGAAACAAAATAGTGTATTGAGTCAGAATTTCACCTTTTTCTTTTCCTTCATGGGATGCCCTCTTCCAATATGTCAGAAAGGGACCTGTTCTTTTTTAGAAGGTTCTCTAATGTTCACCTAAAGCAACAGTACATGATAAAATCCTATGTGTTTAGTCATAAATTAGGGATCTAATTTCTGTTATGTAAAATACGTTAAATCATGTAATTTGTAGTCGTTTGGACAGAATCTGTGGCAGTAACTTTTCAGTGCAGCTATGGTGTGGCAGTGCTGCCGTCATACGATTGACTCCAGAGAATCTGAGTGCCGCTTTCATGTATATGGAAAGGTTTGGATGCGCCCAACGCTGCCAATCTCTTCATTACACTATGTGAGAAATGGAGGGTGGAAAAGATGCATCCGCAGCCTTACCTGCATACTGAATTGATTTTGTTGAAGTAGTGTTCTTGCACTAGTTCAAGTCCCTGAGAAAACAATCTTCTGATTTAGTGATGGTTTATTTCACCATAATTTGAATTTTTAAACCCTCTTCAATGGTGGCTTTATGCAAGCTGGGTTGACTCTACATTGCAGCTGGCTAGGAGGATGTGCATGTTATTAATTACTGTGCCTCAGCTGAGATCTAAGAACTTTTTGAACTGCTCTAACACAGTTGCAAGCTATTATGTGTTCATACCCTTCATGATCTAAGTTAACCCAGAGCAGATCTGACTAAAATGAATTTCAGCACAATCGTTAGCATTAATAAAATTGTCTCAAAGTTATGCTTGAAATGCAAAACTTGAGGTCATAATTAAGGAGTTACATCCTCCAGCTATGTGCCTGATCCCTCTGCGAGAGATTACTACCCTCACAGCAGAACTGCGTAAAATTTATACTTTTATGAGCTCTCATCCTTTCCAATCCCAGATCATTCACCAGGTACCACTTGGAGATCCTTAACAAAATATCTTGCTATGTGTTTCCTGATTTGTCCAGTGTCCCACACTGTTGCAATCTTCTACCAGTAGATGTCAGCTCAGAACTGGTGGAAGTTTATTCTGTTTGTTTCAAGGTGATTAAAATTAGTGGATCTGTGGCTTTGGCCTTGACTTCTGATATCAGATTGCTTCTTCAGAACATCAGAAAGCATGATGTTACTATTCAGACATTCAACGTACGACTAGTGTGACATTTGCTCACTGTGACATTTGTAAAGACAGAGAGAATTCAGACTGAATAAGCGTGATCGAAAAAAGAAGCCAGTTATTCTGTTCATTATTAAAATTTAAGGAAAGATTTTTTTCCAAGATCAGACTCCAGTTCCAAGTCAACATACTTCTAGATTAAGCTAATAAGCCAGGGCAAAGGAACCGCAGTGGTGCAGAGGGAGGTAGTAATTTGTGGCAGCCTCTACGCTGCCAGAAACAGAATTACTGGAGCATTCAGAGGAGTCTCTGTCCCAGTGAACTGGTCACCCCTGCAAGACAATGTGAGCGGAGGATATGCTCGGTCTGTACTGCTCTGTTGGGAATTTTTTTTTCTTTTTTTTCTTTTCTTAAAATTATAGGGCTATTTGCAGCTTGTATATGTTGCTGGAACATAATCTGAGAGGCAAAAAATTGACCATCAGTGTTTAGAGTAGCGTCGCACTGTACATACAAACACGAGCTGGAACCAGAAGAGGTATATTTCTCTATATACTGTAGAGACAGGTGCCATAGGGCTGTCTGTGCTTGCTTTATGGCATCTGCTCTCCAGGCAGACAGGAAGACTTACTTCCATGCTCCTGGGACATGTTCTTGCTTCAGTGTGTTCCTGTGTTTTGTGAGCAAGCATGCACGGGACAGTCAGTCTTAGGTTCAGAAATTCCTGCTTCAAGGACAGAAGCATGCTATTAGTATATTCCCACACTTTCCATACTGCTATAGGTGCAGCTATTTCTCCTGAGGACTTCTGGAGGCCTACCCCAGAGATCTTAGTGCCTCAGCCATGGAGCTATGCTGAGCTGGTCTGTGGTACACTGGGAGAGCTTGCTGTGCCCTGTGGGACAGTGACTTTATCCCACCGTCATGTTTAACTGAGACTCTTCCTGTTCTGTGTCTTCCTGAGCCTTGCCTGCTCAAATCCACACTTTAGAAGTGGATTGGTTGCTCCTGCTTGCAGGAGAGTTGTTTATGCTGTGGAGTAGATGTTAGGTGAAATCAGTGGCATTCAGAAACATTTTTTCCCCTTGAAATGCAGAAGGCATGGGGCACGGAAGACGAGGACACAGACTCAACAGGTGTGTGAATGCTGCAGTTACTGTGCATTTCTGTGAAGGGACTGGGGCTTTGGGATGGGCTGAAGCTGCATTGTTGTACACATCTGGGAGAACCAATAGTGGGGCATCCAGGAACTAGACCAGAGGGATGAGTAAGGAGCTTCCTCCCAACGGTCAGGACCCTGAATGCACCAATGGGCTGAGCAGCCCCTTCTCTCCTGGGAGTGGGTTTGGCTGCCTGTGTTCCAGGCCATTCCTGACGCACTGCAGCTGTGTAGCCTTGGATGAGACTGCTATGAAAAGAGCAGTGTGAGAAGGGGCTGTGAGGGGCCTCCTCAGGATCTCCTTCTTTTGGCTCTTGCCCTTGCCTGAGCTATGTGGTACTTGTGCCCGTGCCTGGCTATATCCCTGCTAGTCCTGACCCCCAGCTGGCTTCCTGGCTTGGCCTAGGATCTGCCTCATCACCACAAACTTGCCTGACGATCACTGGACTATTGGCTGATCCTAGTTACTGTGGTCAGACCCGCTCTGCTTGCCTTGCTTGGGGGCTTTGGGATGAGGACCTTGCTGGTGAGGCCACCGTCAGCGTTGGCTCCATGCTCACCTTCCCTGGTGGAGCAGCCAGCTCCTGCTGCTACTGAAGGGTGGCTATCACAGGCTGACTTATGTTATGTATATTACAAAGTATAATTTATAAATAGATTTGTAGGTTAAATTTAAACTTGTGTTGGCGGTTCAGTTCTCTGTACTAGTACCATGGAGTCTGTAAAGTGATTAATGATGTGTCTCCTCAAAAGTCAAGAAGATAAGAAATAATAGAGGATTTTCAGAGATTAGGCCTTTTGAACTGATAAGTATCCCATAGATGGCATACCTGCTCCCTCTAAAAAGAGAAAACAGATACATCAGTTCCAAGGGAATGTTATTCCTTACTTTTGCGGCCTAGCTGAATGCACAATTGTGAATGCCAATATATTAAATTCAGGAAAATCGAATTGCACAGTTCCAATGTCTTTAGGAGATAAACTGCCTATTTGCTTAAAAACTTGACTCTAGTGACATTGCTGCTTACCATGTATCATTACTTTTTTTTTGGGGGGGGGAGCTTCCTCCCTATTGCCATTGCTTAACAAACAGTGATACTTTAAAATCGGAGGGCCAGGAACCGTAGAACTGGCTGTAAATGTTGGACAATGGCAAGAAAGTAATTTTTTTTGAGCTGAGTGAAGGTTGATGCTGGTGACAAAAATCCATTTGGATACCAGTGTGGTCAGGGCCATCAATTAGATTGAGCTAACAAACCCTGCACCTGTAGACCCAGAGGTATTTTCATATAGGGTGTTTCCAGCCTGGAGCTGATATGGGCAACCAGAGAGACTTCCTTTGTTCCTGGGGCTGGATCAGGGCAGGTGGGGAATTAAGAGACACCCTGCATACCTACATCCAACTGACATAGGATCTGAGTTTCTGACGGGGGCTGTAATTGTTTGAACAATTTTAATCAATTTGTAATTAGATTTTACTATACAACCAATTTGTCATAGGCTTTATGGGATTATAGGTTTAGTGAGATTTTTAAGTGTTAAGTGACCATATGTCTTACAGGCTTAATATGGCTTTAGCTTTTAGGCAGTTGTGATGTTCTGCAACTTTTTTAAAGCTTAGTAATCTGTTCCTTGGCTCTTCTGCATGTGCAGAACCCATGTAGCAACATATTTTAAAAACAAACCAAATTATTAACTATCCAATGAAAGCCAAACCATTTTAAGCCTACTAGCTGCTTGTTCATATACAGAGAAAATAACTCATGTACAGTGTGAATTTAACTGATCTGTATCTTTATGTGCTCAAAACATCTAAAATAGTTATAGTGAAATTATGTGAGTCACAAATAAGATTATTAAGGGTCAGTCTCATTGGTAATGGCTATCTGAAGAACTCTTCCACTTCTTGGCCACCCCCAGACTTTAGCACCTCCTCTAACTGCTTGTATGAAGTCGCTTGAAACTGAGCATGTGGATGCTGGTGCTTCAGAGCAGTGGCACTGATATTAAAGCTGGTAGAGAGAAGCTGCTATGAAACTGTGTATGCAAGCTCTTGGCCCCAGACTGGTGAGTGATTTCACGAGCAGAAGGTCCTGCTCCTAAGCCTCTGTCCTTCTGCAAGGAACCTGCCTCGCCATTTCTGCCTGCATAGCGCTATGTTGTGCATCCACTTCTGTGAAAAACTCATCCAAGGCCTGCTTGCCTTTCCTCCATCATTAAACACTCCTCCCTCCATGCATGTCAGCAGCAGCTCTTGCTGTTAGTGTCTACAGGCACATTATGTTAAGAACAGTTTAATAAAGTTAGAATTTGGCCTGGGAGATCCTCTGTTACCAGGGCTGGTTCTTACTTTGTTTCAGGCCAGAGAACTCCTGGAGAGTATAACAGTTTCTAAAATACCATAATGGAAAAAAGAACTAATATTTGAGGCCAGTGGGAATATTCCACCTCTCTGTGCCAAGGAGCCTGTGAAGGGAGCAGTGTATCAGCAAATGGAGAGGCTTAGTAAGTGACCAGCGCAGTCCTTGGGAGTTTGCCCTGTCCAGAAATCTGGTAGACTGTTACTGCTCTTGCTGTGATAAATAATGCTGGCCAGCAGTATTTATTGGGGAGGAGAAATAATAACGCAATGCTGCACTGGGATGCAGATGCTTGCTATTGGAAGAATGGCTTCTCCACCTTCACCCTCCTACCTCAGCTATGTTCTGCAAATAAACAGGATAAGCAGCATGGACGTACAGCTTTACACAGCTCTGTTCTTGCAATAGTAACAGCCCTTCGCTACTCAGAAATGTTTATCATCATATCAGTGTGGCGATATGTGACTTTTGCACGGGGTGAGGTGTCGTGTTAATTAAAACTACAGTCCATAGTGAGGGAATGAGGAACCTCACACGGGAAGAGAGGAGAGGTCCTTGCTGAGTCCCACTCCTGCAGCTTAGGACTGTCCTAGCTTCTGCATGTCCTTGGCCGCTGCCTGAAGCTGAGCAATTGATTCAGCGATAGCTTTGAAGGTGGCAAAGGAGAACAGACTACTCGGGTTGAGACTGCAGCCTGTGTGCTGATACTTCTGACCCAGCTCCGAGAGCTGAAATATCTTTAGCTGGAATGGGCAGGGAAGTGTATGGAGAGGCATGTTTCTGGGGGTGAGAGAGACGTGGCTAAATTCTGGACTCTGGTGCTTGTGGACAATGAATAATTAGCAGAGAGAAGGGAAGAGGGTTTTGGTACATCCTTTGTTTTAACTGATGCTAAATTGAATGTTTGTTCTGTAACATGATATAATAATATTTAAATAAATGTGGAGGGTGTGTACAGAAGCTTCTGTATCTGACTCTTTGAATCCTGCACTTGGTCCTCCAGCACGGAATTACATTGTGCATATCTGGTTTTCTTCATGGGAGGGTCAAAATATGTTAAAATAATGTTTTTTTTAAAAAAAAAAAGTTGAGGCTTCATGGGGAAGAAAGAAGCTGAAGGCAAAGTGTAGATGGGAAAACTGTCTTTTTGAGATAGATGGGTGGCTGGAGTCTGTGTTTTAGCTTAAACAAGGGTAATACAATTTGTGCAAGACTGTGACAGCAGAGCGTATTTAGCTAACTTCTATTATTACCTAGTTTTCTGAATTTCTAAACCTCTGTTTCAACATACTTAGAATTCTTATTTCATTTTCACAGGTAACTACATTTTGTGTTATGCATTTGGCTGTATTGCATGTGCAAAGGTTACAAAAAAGGCACTATATGCGCGTTACTGCTGTTCCTTTATATGTATCTACATGCCAAGATTAATCCAAGATGCAGTAATGTTTTGCCTTAGAGCAATTGTACCAATGAACCTTAACCCTGATCTTAAGAGACTTACTCTCTGTTCCTGTGACAGTTTGTTTATTCTTCACTTCAGGGCCTCTTTTGAGCTAAAACAGCCATTAAAAGCAAATTGTTCTGGACAGCTTTTCTGCCTCTGAGTAACAAAAACTGTGCGACTTATTTTCATTTCTTCCTATACCTTTTCCAGGTGATTCCTGCAAACATAAATCCACTGTAGTATCCATCTAGCACTGGAATATTCTAAATATGGAGAAATGATGCGACTCATTAACAGTGTGACCTTTCAGCATTCTCTATTTGTAAAAATTGCTGCATGCAGGGGACAAATCCCACTGTACTGTGTGAATACAATGTTTACAATGTCCATACTGGAGGAAAAAAAATATGTCCAGGTACTTTGTATATTTTCAGTTATTTGTGTAGGTTCTTGTGCTGTGTGAGTGGCAGATAAAATTATAGCTGTATTGTAAAAGAATGTTACGTGTTGAGGGTTTAGTCCTAAGATAGATCTAAACCCCTCTAATTCAGTGGAAGGTGTAATTGCTCTGTATTTCTTCAAGTATTTGATTAATCCAATTAATCAACTTTAAAGTTATTAACAAGAATTGATAATCTCAAAAAGTGACTGAGAATATATTCCTATATTAAGCAGGAAGTATTTTTTTTTTTTTACTTCATTATAAACAAATATATTATCTGTGAAAGGGTAAAAGAACAGAAATGAAGAATGATTGTTTGCCTGTAGTACAGTGGAGATATCAAGGGAAAAATGGAGCCCACTTCAGCTGCTGTTAAAGTTAATAAGAGCTGGATGAAACCTAGGACTCCTTACAGCTCTCATGAGGCACCACAGCTCTTGACTTCACTAATCAAGAATTAAAACTGAATAATTATGAACTATATCTTTCTGTTCACTAAAGAAGAAATAACTCCTAGGTAGATTTAACATGGTAAAACTTGCTTTATTAAACCTTTTTAAACTAACCAAATACCTTACATTATTTCAGGTCCTGCTATACTGTTTCTTCTTATAGGAGAACTACTGAAATGGAGACAAAGGTCAGTTTAGGAATATAAAACTGTTTATTTTAGAATTGTATCTAAAATGAAAAGAAGTTAATCAGAGATGAAGGTATCAATCTTTATCAAGCTAAAATCTCAGGCTGACAGTGCAAATAGGTTTATAGTAGAATAATAAATAATTTACTGCTCTTTTAGAAACATATTTTGTTGAATTGTAATTGCAACATAATTTACAAATTGCTGGAAAGGAGATAGAATTTTTTTTTTTTCATTCTTTGTTGCTGCCACAGAACAGAAACAGCGGTTATTTCTGTAGTATGGCAAGTATTCTTCCATTCTGTTTGCGTAATCCTAACATAACTGAGACACTGCACTGCTTAGAATGAAAAAAAAATATTATACGTGTCTAGATCCATAAGTATAATGTTTATGCAATTAAGTTTTTTAATAGAAGTATTTGTATTGTTAACCGTAATTGAGGTTTCTATCTTGTCCCCTCTATTTTTATTTATTAGAAATTATGATCTAGGAAAATATGAACAAGTGAAAATCTGGTTTAGTGTTTCATATTGCATCTCATTAATTTTAAAGCTGCATAATTGTAAACTCTACAGTAATAATTCTGAACAAATTTATTTAAAGGCAGTTGAATAGATAGATTGGGGAGCTGAGGTGGAGTCTTACAGGATACTTCAGGTATTCTGCGAACACTTTGTACTACATGCATTAATGGTAACTTTTGAGAAGCGTTAAGCGTTGATGTATGCAATGAACAGAGCTTGGAATGAGCTTCATTACAGCTGCAGCAGTTTGTAAATACGAGGGTTACGACAGCTTAGAGAAGCCGAAACCAAAAAATTCTTGCAGAATAAGCACCTGCTTATCAGCTATGCTACCAAGAAAAATGAAACACTGAGAGAAATCTCAGACTGGTTTTTCTGTGCAAAATCTGTTTATGTTCAGGTAATACTGTCCTGTAGCGAGGATCTGAGGACTTAAGCAGATTTTACAGCATGAAGAAATCTTGTCTTGTCTGTATGATTTTACACAGAATATGTAAATTTCACAGGTGGTGCTCAGTTAGCTGTAGTTTTCAGCAAAATTATGTAGGAACATAAATAATTCTAATGTTTCATGAAATATGAATAAAAGCCTATTCCGATACTTTCTTTTTTTGAGGCTCATGGGAAACCTAAATTGAATGGTGTTGCTGAAGCTCTTTTGAAGAGATATTCTTTAAAATTTTTAACATGCCATGTACTTTTCCATTAATTTGAAATAGTTTTTAAGTCTTTCAGTGTTCCCTTATGATTAAAAACTTTGTCAAATGCCAGTCCCCAGTTGTGCAAAGTTTCCAACAAGGGCTATTGGACTTGTCCTAAAATGATTAACCTCAGTGCTGGAAACATTTCACTTTTCTGCATTGCTTCTGCTTGTTATTACAGAAGGAAACAGTCCTCTGTAACTGTTGCGCAAAATGTTTTGCCTCTAAGTAAAATTATAGAGGTATTGTTACTTGTCTATTTGACATCTACGAAGACAGAAAGCCCAGTGCTTGCAAGGCATCCTCAACTCCCTATGTGTCCCTTGTGCAAGTGGCTTTCCCTGCATCACATCAATGCGTACTGTGAATGTAACGGGAGTGGAAAAGACAGAGTATCTGTCACATATGTTGGTAAGACTCCTGCTGCCGCAACATCTTTCTCACCCCAAATTACAGAAGGCTACAGGAAGATCAGTTTGGTCAAAAAGAGTGATAAAAACACAGAAAAGCTTTCAAACTGAGAGAGGTGAAAAACTCCAATTAAGATAATTACATACCTTACATAAATACGGTATGCCATGATGCATCTTGTCTTTTAGAAAGTAATAGCAAATGTTGATAAGTTAGAGCAGGAACAGCTATTCACTTTATCTTACAAAACACGGTGAATAAGATATTCATGAGACTGAAATGTTTTGCCTGCAAAATTGAAAGTATGTTTTTTCATACAATGCCTATTTTCCTTGGGGAAATCATTATTTCAGGATACTGTTTGATATCTAGAGTTTAATGGGATCTAGAAAAGGAGTTGACAATGAAAAAAGCCACCCAACAAAACAAAACTAAACCCCAAGCTTACTCAGATTTGACATACTGTTAAGTAAAGAATTAAGTATTTTAAAAAAGAGATAAATGCTTATGCCACTGACTCATGGGGTCTAGAAGAATCTTCACCTGAGGCAGATGTGACCTAACTACCTCTTGCAAAACTCCTTGAAGTTTTACAAAACAGCTGTAGATGAGGACAAAGCTCTGCACCAGCTGAACCATGGGCCTGATCCAGCACAACAGTTGTTACTCCTCCACTCCGATGGCAGTAATTCCCCCATGATGTAGAATGAAGTCCTCGCACCGCCCTGACATCTACTAGTTGCAGGGGGAATCAGTGTGTGTGCAAAGAGGGCAGTTTCCCAAGTAAGAGAAGTCCAGCTCCTACATTGCACTAGCTTGTAGAAGCACCAAGCGTTAAAAACTGCTACTGCGGTTTTGGAGACATAAATGTATCTCGAGTACATCAGGTACACAGGCTCTGCTGACTCCTGCGTAGCTGGTCAGGAGCAGGAGCTTCCATTCTTGCTGCCAGGAGGCTGTGTCCGTCTGCAGAGGCAGGCCATTGCCAGGTACGTCTTGCCGAAGTGACCGCTTAGGACTGGGGAAAGGGAGTATTGGGCCACCTTCTGCTAACCTCCACCACGGGGGTCTGTGAGACTCCAGGTGTGCCTTTTTGTTCCCTTATCTGCTCCCCTTTCAGCAAACCTTGGTGACAGACACAGTTGATGCTTCCAGGCACACTCTAGTGTCTTTTTGCTGGTAAAAAATGCTTATTGGAATCCTAATGAAAATCTAATTAATACAATCAAATTGTTTCTTGTTGATCCTGAAGTGCATGTGGTGACAAATCTCTTCTGTGGTGACACACACTGTAAACAATTTATTTTCATGTGTAAAGGAAGTATGTCACTTCCAATGTGCCCCAGCTTTACATCAAAGATACACTGTGAAGAGTTTTATCTGTTAATTAAGAACCAGCACGAAGATCAAATGTTGATTTTAATTTATATGAATAATTTCTATTAAACAGCTTCTATGAATGAGACGATCTGAAATTGAAACCTTGAAAGTGCTTTACAGCACATTTACAGTAGGTATTCAGCATCCTAATATTTACTGCTGAAATATGATTAATTATACATTATGCTATTTACTGTGAAAGCTGGATACGTTTAAACATAAACTCTCCTAGATATATATGAGCTGCCCAAATTGGATGCTTTTTCATTCTCTTTTTGGCAGCGAATTTCATACATTCTAAGTGAACACTCCCATCTTTTCTCATTACTTGCATGTCTGAATTCAAATATCTCTCTTATAATGCTGGGTGTGGTTTTACTTGCTTTATCATTGGCATTTCCAATAGTTTTGTGGTGGTGATTTGGAACCTAAATAGTAGAGACATCCCATCTCTAAAGTAATGTCAAAATCGTATGAAAAACTGAATGTGATACTACAAAATTAGGCCCCTTTTACCCCCTTCGCGCCTCCCTGCCCCCAGGGCTGAAGTTGGCTGAGCCACAACTGTTTAGTTGAGAAGTTTGTTTACAGTCTTATGCAAGGCGTTTTTATTCTGCATATGTTACAAATAATAGCTTTGGACTAATAGGAAGATCCTAGAATGTTACTCTGACATCTGTAAGTCATTATTGGAAGTAACATTCCTGGTTGAAGGATCTCTCCAACTCTCCCCTCCTCCCCTTCTCCCAGATCTCGGCTGGAATGTTTGAAGAAACGGGTTCTGGTATCTCTTATAGTAGCTATGTGGATAATCCTTATGGTAAAAGTCCGATCTCTCTCCTATGTATCAACAATGGCTTAGCTACATGACAATTACTGTGATAATAAGAAAAAAACATACTTTTGGGAGAGCAAATTGTCTGGTGAACATATGTCTAAATGCTAAAGTTCACAGGCTCTTTAAGCTGAAGTGGCCTGATTCAGCCACTCTTACTTGTGTCAAATAATGCATGAATTTTCCCAATAAGCAGAGCTAACGGGACTGGGGCCTCGGCTGAATAATGCAGTATCCTACGAGGAACAAAATGCAGCATCCTACAAAATAGTATGTACTTTTTTCTTTGCTTATTTTGGCTTGAGTCTCATCTTTCTTTGAGTCTTGTTCTTTGGCTAGTATTTGTTTGCTAGTACCACTAGGAAATCTGAACTCATGTAAACTGAAATAGTGAGGGGTTCCAACTTGCATCTCTCCAGGCGGATGACCTCACTACACAGCTTAGACACTGAAGCAATTTCATTAACTTTGAGGGGAACAACTTATTAACTTATTGGTAAACACATCAGTAATTGGTCGAACTGGGGCTTGACGAGGATGTGCATTATGGATAAAGTTCCCTAAAAACTTCACTGGCAAAGATAGATGAGATGAAACCCTAAATCAGAGTACCAGCATAATCTGGCATGCAGAACAATCAGAAGTTAATACTAAAAGTAGTAAAGTAAAACCACTTTGTAGAAGTTAGGGGTTTTTTTTGACATGTAGTATACAGAAAAGGGAGAGAACAACGTAATTAGATATTATAATGAAAATGTTTTGTGAAATTTCTCAAATTAGCTGACAATTTTTGTAAGCTCTTTTGTCAGATCCATAAATCAGATTAAATTGATTTTTGCTATTTTTTTTTAAATTGAAAGGAAACATATTTACACTTAATATGACCAGTTTTAGTGTATACAGAAAACATGCATGGTAGATAAGTGTGAAAGACCTGCAGACAATTTGTATGTGCAATTGATTGCTTTTCTTTTCATACACACTAACATTAAAATTAAAGTGATAACATATTTCTACATTATATAGTTGGTCAAAATATAATTTAAAAAATTACAAATAACTTTGAAAGTTTTCAAAATAATGGTTCTTATTTTGAACATGTTGCAAGGACTGTAAGAAAGCAGAAAAAGGGGCAAACTAAAAAAAGATCGCTCACACTTACATAGCTAAATTAACAGTGGGCTTGTATAATGCTTTCCTTTCTAGTGTGTGATAAACCCCATGTGCAATATCTGTATGTGTTGGCAGATGGAAGATGGGAGCAGAGGGAGGTGTTTCTCATTTAAATGGACCTGCTTTCTTTTTTTTAATAATAACCAAGAAATAACGTATCCTTTTACTGTGCTTGGCTATATGTACTTTGTTGCTTAAAATGCCCTGAGTCTATTAATAGTATAGCACAGCATTCAAATAATATAATTTGTGGTGGTGTGGGAGTGAAGACCTCTTAGTGTTTGGGAATGTCTACCATGGGAAATCTCTTATGAAATAACTGTTACTTCACACAGTGTGGTCCATTCCAAATGCTAACCATTTACTCTTCAGATATTTTTCATGAGCCTTGCAGATAAGATATCTCTGTGGGGATTGATTTAGCTGAGTTCAGAAACTAAGCTCTCACCAGAGATGGGGAAATCACCCCACCTTTCTTTCAATTTGGTGGTAGAATGTTAACTAGGGGAGTGTTAGTCTCTGGAGCTTCCCTCCACCCTTTAACACATCAGATTCATATCAGCAATATTTATTATCTAGAAGGGTGACTCAGTGTCAGCTGTATTCAATTTTTGCTTATAGCACCCTGGAGAAAAATGTATATCTAAGTAACAATTTACATTTTCATTTCTATATTTAATTGCAGTGGAGATGGTCACAATATCATAGTGACAGCTGCTTTGCAGATTCACTTTTGACAGCATTTGATTCTTTGCCATAGTAGAGGTGGTTAAAAGGCTTGCTCATGGTAAGAACTGGTAAACCTGCAATTCTGAATAATTAAGTGCTATTATTTTGTTGAAGAATTTAAGCAGGAAACATTTGTCTTTAAATAAAGAAATCCAAATATTTACCAAAAAAAAAAAAGTAAAAAGAAATATTCATTGCATTATTTTGCTTCAGGACTTGCTTCATACATGATGTGTATGCATATAATATTCAACAGCATGTGCAATGTGTAAAGACAATTTTACAACTGTTCATTTTACAGCTGTTCACCACGTGTGGCTGCATGGGGAAAACAAGTATGAGCTAAGAATGCTCCCCAGCTTATGCCCCTATGAGAGATGTATATGGTTACAGTAAAAAATGTACATATAGGCATTGTTAATAAAATGCTAATAGTTACCAAGGACTAAGTTTTGAGTAGTACAATAAACCTGTATTTCAAAAACTACATGTAGAACAAGAAAATTCAACTAAACTGCTGAATATGTTGGTTTGGACTTTTTTTTACCCACAGAAATTCAACGAATACACAAAACCCAATATGGGCTTTAGTTTTACTACTTAGGATAGGAATCTCAAACACTAACTGCGTTTCTTGTAATTAGAAAGGAGAGCAGCCCAGTCATATATTTTGTCTGTCTTTTGCTAACTTGACCTAACAGATGCTAACTTAGCCTTTCTGCTGGAGGGATGGTTTCATTTGTTGCCATCACACTTTTTAAACTTTTTTACATAAAAGGTAAAAGAAAGTATGTTGCATCAGGGAAACCACTCTTGGTTAAAAAAAAAGTGTTCTCATACCTATGCTAAGTCTGTTTTAACATGAATGTATGTGGGATTTATTATGCAGCTGTTAAGAAATTACCTTTGTAATCCCTTCTGCATTAAAGAGAATTTGCTATGTTTTGTATTTCTAACACTGAAACTTTGGACCCAAAAAATTCAGCTGCTTTCTCTTCAGAGATCTGAATTTCATCCCATACAATGAAATAGGACTGTGGTTGAATATTTTTACCTTGAAGAAGTAAAAGCATTCAAGAAATAGAGATAAGCACAAGGCAGTATCTCCTCTGGTATATCTGCCTCACACATACACGTATGAATATGTAAGGTTCCAAGTGTAATGGAAGAGTCATTTGTGTTTTGTTTGAGAGGAGAAAGAGGACTGGGGAGAAGGATTCTACAATCCCTTCATGGACAGTCGGTGAAGTTCTCCCTAGCAGAGGGCTAGTACAAAGCCTGGACACCACATGGAGTTAAAATAGGAATAAAGAAGGGCAGAGCAGTACATGCAAGCTGTTTCTCTGCATCGGCACAGATTTCAACCCTTAGAAGCAGAGATCTAAAAATGTTTTGTGAATTTGAATTCAGTTTGAGTGTGAACATCTTAGAATAGTATCAGATGCATCTATTTGGCAGGCAGCAAGTGTTAGGGCTGTCAGTGCCCTGCAGTATCTTGTCTGTAAGTTTCTCTGGCCTGTGTGGGTCCCTATAGAGCAGTTAGACTAAAATCATGTCCTGTGAGGTATTTGGGATATGCTTACTTCAGCATTTTAGGTTGGATCAGGAGTGGGCTTTGGAAATGAACCTCCTGGTCATTCCCAATGTGGGGCTTTGGTTCGCAAGATGGTTTGCAGTCTCAGAGTACACAAATGGGATTCCTCCTGGGTGAAATTAAACTGTGACTCAGGACCTAACATGCTCCAACAACTAATGGACGTGCAGTCCCCACTGGAATTGGTTGGAAATAACTCCCCATAAACTGTGTGTACTGTAGACATCAGACCCTCAACACATACGGTTTTGTTTGTGGACCCCTTCCTATTGTAGTGCGCTAGTTGTTAACAGAGAGATACCCACAGTCTGATCATTAACACATCTTGCTCTTTTTTAAAATGATTATGGGAATCTGTTCTTGTATCTCCTATTCCTTCTGGAATTAATTACTGTTCATTAACAAAGTGGTTGGTCTATTTCATGGGAGAAACAGGATGAGACGGATGGAGGCCAGCCAATGTTCTTTAGCATGAGGCCTTTCTCACCCTCATAGTGATAGTTTTGTGGCTCACACATTAGGAACAATTTTCAATGTAGTTAACTATTCTGCTTCTGTTGCCTCTTGATATCAAAATATCTGGACATCTGAATATATAGATATCTAAGTAACATGAAAAAATATGTTCTCTTTATCTGTGAGATAACACAGAGCTCTCTGGTTTATAGATTTTCCTGTCTATCTCTGTGTACTTGGATGTATCAGTATATTTTCTAGAGTAGGTGTTATCCTTCCATGTTTTAAAAAGACTATGTTGTGTAGAAATAATTTGTGGGTTTTTTTCTTTTCTTCTTTTTTTTTTCCCCCAAAGAGCAATTGAATGAAACAAATAAAGTATCAAAAAGAAAATGCAAGCACATAATGTTTCTTTCTTAGTAATCTTGGTCTCTTACACCCTATGCAAGTTGAATTTTTTAGGTACATTTTGGCTAGTCCAGAAAAGCATGAATATTTCAGTACGAGCTTTGAAACCTCCTGCAGATCTATATTGCTATGGTGGATGCCTACCATGCCAGCCTGTAAATACCTCAGAAAAAAGATACTGGTGCAGATGGAACTCCCAGTCCTTGAGATAAAAGCAACAGCAAAATTGAAAGACCTGAATAGCACGTTCACTGGATACATAAATTTATGATTTCTGCTAAAAGTATAACTTGCCTTTGATTATTTCTTTTTGTCCATGGTTTTCAACAGCACTGAGTGTGGAATTTTGTTGTCTGTCTGATAAACTTCAGATGGTTCAACAGATGCACAGCTCACATGTGGTGAGTGTAAACAACCTGTTTCGTACAAAAGGTTCTTGGTCCTGTGATATAGCAGGGCCTGGATTGTCGCTGCTTTTAAGCAATTTCCACGTGATAACATTGGGGGCACTGGCTCTGACATACTTAGTTTGCTGATGTCCTTCAGCTCATTATCGCCTTCATATTTGACGTTGCCAGTTCTGTGGAACAAATAATTCAGAAACACATAAAATTCTTGTTAAATTGTGCAAGGCAGGGAATGTTGGTGGGTTACAAGAAGCAGCTGTGAGAATTACCAAGGCTTCTGTTTGGGCCCTTAGTGAGAAATATTAATGAAAATACAACTAGTTGAATATACTCTGGACTGCTTGTGAACTGGTATTTCACATTTTTTGTCTTCAGATCTGTGCTATGATTGGTGTTGTCAGTCAGTTTGTTTCAAGGTGCTTTCAGCTGCTTTCAACTTATCTGCATGAACTTCTGTTGAAAGATTGTCTTTCTCCACAAGCCGCATTCTCACGAGTGCAATCAAGAGACCCAAGAGTTGGAAAGACCAATCTTTTCTCTCAAGGTTTGGTAAAGGAGCAGATACGAGATTGGGTTGTTTTTCTTCCTCTCTCTCTTTTCTTAAGACTTCTCTTGATCTTTTTTGTATATATGAAAGAAAAGGAAACTTGCATTTAGCTTTTTTAATGTGTGAATGGCAACAAAGAATGGATTTTGATAGTAATTCACACACATCTACACTAAATAATTGATACTTTATGAATTAATGTATGACATGAAAGTCTTCCAGCAGCAAATTATGTGTCAAATTTAAGTGCCAACCCTTTAAATATTATATGTATGCACTTGCCTTACATCTCCACTCAGACTCAATAAAGGACAGTTAAGATTGATAGGTCACATTCCTTGGCACATGTGTTATTGTAATTCCAAGGACGACGAACTAACATGTGGGAAAAACAAACAAATATCCAACATAAGGCATTAATGAGTAGCAGTCTAAAGCAAAATAAGGAATGTAACATATTACAGATCTGTTGGAGAGATGAAATTGAGATACAACGCTTGCAAAAAGACTCTAATTCTTATACATATACACAAAGCAAAAGAATACGTCCTCTGAAATAGTTAACACTGCACAGTATATGTGAAGGAAAAAATTTTTACATTAATTCATAATGCTAGCTAGATCTAAACTGAAAGTTACACAGTAAAGTATAAAATTAAGCATTTTTACACATTTCTTTTGTAGTAGTATTGGTAATTTCTGTTGCAAAAGAAAATTAAAGGTGTGTTCTCCAGGAGCAGTTCTGAACCTGGCATGAAGCAGCAGTGCAGACTTCCTTCCTCGAACTTTTGGAGTTCAAATGAGAAATATATTGCAACCCGCGCAATATATTACTCCATGAATCCCAAATCCAGAAATTTTGCCATAGGTTGGTATTGAAGTTCATATAGCGAGTAGGTTTAAATGGGTGATTTTCCTTGTGGGGGAGCAATTTTGGAAACAAACTGTATACTAAAGAGACTCATTTTATGGTTCCACTTTAAAATGTGATTGCCTAAATCGGGCTCAAAAAATATCATACTGTTTCACCTTATAAATATCTCATGACCTCTTCATCCTCAAGCCCCTTGGCAAACAGATTGATAACAAAACGGTAGCTTTGTTAAATAAAATAAGGACTTGCAACTCTGTTTTTTGGTTTGTTGGGTTTTGGGTTTTTTGGGGGGTATTTTTGGTTTTGGTTTTTTTTTTTTTTTTTTACTTCACATGAAATTTTCTAATTTCACTGGGATTTATAGCTAGATTCTGAACATCTAGCCAATTTATTTTGGGACAGAAATATAGCTTAAGCAGTCTTATTTCAGGCATTTTTACTGTGCTGGATGAAATTTACTTTATGAAAGATACTGACTATGTATCTAGCTGCTTGATTTTTGGCTCTGCTTCATCTGTGAGGCAGGCTGTACTTGAATCTCATTCTATTTCTGTGTCATGACCCAGTGGATCGTGTCCTTGCAATCAAATCAGATTGGGAAGGGAAGAAAAAGAGAAAAACAAATCAACAAAAGATCAAAAGGGCTAAAAAATAATATCCAAGCCACATAACTGATACAGTGTGTTAAACTTCAATGCTCAATTACTTTGTCTTGCATTCCTTTCTTTCACTTACCTTTGCTAATTGAAGTTGTTAGCCCTCTATGCAGCAGCTTTGTCTTGATGTTTTTCAGTAAAACATTTGGCACCCTGTGGATATTATATAAATAAAAAATAATAGAGTAATTAGGCCATTGTATACATGAGAAGATTTTAGCCTGTGATATTTACGTCTTGGCTGCAAAGAGTTCCACCCATAATATGGTCTTGAAACCACAAGCATGCAGCATAAAGTTCAAAACAGAATACAGCAGTTTGGGACCCGATCCTGCAAACCACATGTGCAATTTTAGTCATATGTATAATTCCATATTTTAAGTATCAACAAGGGTGAATATGAGTTATTCAATATGTGGGCTTGAATCTGAAAGTATGTGTATATGTTATTTATTAAATAATTTTTTTATATGACTACGTTCTAGGTGTGTTATGATCAAACATAAAGAGAATTGTCCAGAACTGAAGAGTTTAAAGTCACCGATTGACTTCTGCCTATTTGATTAGATTTTGGATTGGGCTTTAAACAGACAACGTGTAATATGAAGAATGGGATACAGTCAGAAAGAAGTGATTGAGCAGTGAAGGTATGCTAGTTTCACATTTTTCTTGCTTGATCTTTTGTTGATTTCTCCCTTCTCTCATACAATCTCTCTTTCTTTCCTACTTCTTCTGGTCTGTTGTGTTTGCACTTGCTAGGTTGAGGGCCTATAAACATCTTATCAGAAAAATGTTGGAAGGAGGGTAAGGGGCATATCAGAGTCAGTAAAAGAGGAGTGCTGGGTATAGGGGAGCCTGTGCAAGGCATGCAGGTAAGAATGGGAGGCACAAAGGGGATGGTTAGTCATGCTGGAGGGTTTTGGTCTTTTTTCTTCCTTTTTTTAACCTGAAATCTTTAAGAACGTGTTATTTGAGTTGGATATGTACCATCAGTTTTGAGTTCAAAACCCATGGTACCTTCCAGGATTGGATCGTATAAGACTTGTCTGTGTTTGGAATTATTCCAGATTTGCTGCTGCACTTGAAATTCATTCCCTGCCTTAATTCAAAGTAACCTTCAAGTGTAGACAAGCCTAACAGTTTAACGCTAACATTTATTTACCTTTGGCAAAAGTTTTAGGTGTTCAAGGAATGCAGGATCATTCAGTAAGGTATGTAGAATTTTACCTCATTGGTTTGTATTAATGAGTTATTTCCTAAGAAGCTTTTAATGGCTTAATTTTATTAACTGAACCTTCATATTAAAGGCTGTATGGGTAGTCATATAACTGTAACGATGTAGTTACTGCAGCATAACAACCCATACCTAGTCAGCAACCTATGGTTAAGGCTTTTTGACCTTTCATTTCCCTGCTTCCGGCTGCATGATGAAACACTTCAGCTTAAATCACAAAGATAATTTTAAATAATGGCATTTTACCTCAGAGAGGGACAGAATGGGTGACCTGGGCAACAACTGCACTCATCTGAACATACTGCTTGTTCTTGATCCCAATTCCAAATCAGTCTTATGTACAAGATATCCTTGCAGGATGCCTATTCATCCATTTATTTTTTGAAGTTTAGTGAATTAGGATATTTACGCTTTTCTGGACTTTCAAAACTACCAATGCTTCTTTAGCATTTCAAGAGCATGGCTGCTGGCCCGTTTTCTGCATCCAGGGTTACAGAACCTGTGTTGACTTAATGTAGAACATGATCTATAGATTTAAAAGCAAACAGTCAAACAGTTCTTATAACAGTGTGGTCCTTCCTATCTCCGATTTTTTTTTTTTTTTTTAATGCTATCGTGGTTGGGACAATCTTTTAGCCTTGAAAAGATTCTAGAAACTGTATGAAGTAAGACAGAGTTTTGTAAGAATTAGCCCTTACTAATGTCTGAGAATAATTTCTGTGATCTTGAAATACTTTATGACAAGAAAACATTTTCATGCTAAGTTGCTCATTTATGGAAGTCTGTGCTTTCAGGATTAGAATCTCCAAGTCAATTTGAGAATAAACATTTTGTAGAGCTGTTGTACCCTCCATTTCTTTTGGTGGGTGAAGTACTTTTAAATAGTGCTATAAATAGGCAAGTGATCATCAGCTGCCTGCATCCTGCAGCAACTATTTAAAGCCCACTTCTACTTGTGGCAGTGGATTCATCGTAAGAATATGTTCACTAGCAGGAAGTATATTCAATGCCGTACCAACTATGGCACATAGTCCCTCGCTCCATGTTTAGTCCAAAGCCCCAGTCTAGCATCATTACAGAAGGCAGGATTCTGTGTTTCTTAAAACTGCGGAAATTACCGGCAATAATGTTTTTAGTAGGGTAAGGTTTTGAGAACAAGGGAACCTAATTCTGTTGTTAAACTCCAATGTATTAAAAAATATTAGTTTATGTGAAATTTGATTTCACAAGAAGTTGAATGCTGTGGCTTTGGTTCAATAAATCAGCATTGGTTAACTATAAATAACACTATAGAATCTTCAGTAGTGTCTGCTTAAAATTATGTGCTTGAACTTACTTGTTGAATCAGCGGTAAATGTGCTAAGCTGAGCTCCTTGCTGGTTATCCAGTATGTTGGGCACTCAAGAACCTGGCTGATGCCAAGGCTGTTAGGCTCATGTAAACCCAGAGTAACATGGGATGTGTCTGTACCTTATAAGAGAGTGTGATGTGAAGACCTTTGGCTTAGGGCTGACGAAGGCTGGTATGTGTATGCTGCTTATTACTGTAAAGATCTAAAATAATATAGAATGTATCCAAATTAATAAGCCCTGTCCCTGGTTAGTCCAGGTTGGATGCCATTTTAATGGATTGATACTGCTTCTGGCTTGGGTGACATGAACTCGGCTGACTCTTCAGTGCAGGTTAGAGCTTTATGACCATAATGTGGAGTTAGTAATTCAGCTGGCCCTTAATTTTGTGTGACTAGTAAATGAGTAGTTGTTATCCACAGAAGTATCCCTACTGAATTTCATGGGCCTGTGCAAATAAAAGCATTGGTGCTAATGACTCAGAATTGATGCTGTCTTTAAAAAAAAAAAAAAAAAAAAAAAGAGGGGAAAAAAAGAAATTAAAACTGCCAAGTGATGTTAATAGTTTTAACTTGGTGCCTAGTTTTTAAGATAAGAATTGACATTTACCCAGGCTTAATTCTGTAGCATTCTGAAAACCTCTAAACCTCTTGCAAAAGTGAACTGTCACAGCTTTCATACATCTTAGTGAGGATACGTTGCTGGATTGGGCCTGCTAAGTAAATAATCCTGCCTTGGACAAGAAGTTAAATCACTAGGTCAGCAAATACTTAAAAAGTAAGTAAAAATATAAATTATGTATATAATTGTGTTCCACAGCTGCAAAGATTGAACACTACAGCTAAGATTACAGGAATTTTCCTGGTTTTAATAGGAAATAAGGTGTTTTCTGTTTATTCTGCCATGAAATGTAAAAAAAAATTTGCCAAAGCCAACTGTATATTATTATGTTCTTGGGTAAGCCAACCCATGCATCTAATTGTGCTTTTATATGGCAATTTTTCACGTCTTCATTCCTTGAACTTCATATACATCAACTGTCATTTGAGTTACATATTACTTTATAACTAAAAATGAGTGTTGAGCATGTCTTGGAAAGTCTTGAACTTTTTCAGACACCAGGGGAAGCAGTGTAAGTCTGAACTACAGTCAAAGATGCTCAGTATCCAACTGGAGTTAGCTCCAAGGACAAGAATTGGTTCTTAACCAACAACAGTGAAAATAATTTGGCTGGGGTCAGACCTGTGTACAAAGAATTTGATTTTGCTGACACTTGCGCACACATTTGACTTCACACACTGAACGGCTCTCATGGCTGCTCATTTGAGTGAACCTAATCTGTTAATTTAATCTTTGTGGGATTGGGACCTAAATGAGTATTTAAAATAAAAATATTGGTTTGCTTAAGTTTCAATCCCATTTTTAATCAGTGCTTTGGAATTTCAGCTAGCGGAAATATAGTAGACACACAATATGCATTGAAATACACACGTTGCATTTAGTGCTGTAGAATATTAATTTTCTTCTTTGTTGAAGGGACTTCCCCCACCTCCACATCTCTCTTACAAAGATTTTGCATCCTACATATAGACTGAGAGTGATAAGAGAGGAATATGTCATGCTCCAACAGGCACAACTTTTCAAACACTGAAAATAAATAAGAAATTGTGAAAGTGGGCTTAGGCTGCCAACAAGCAGTCTGAACTTGTATTTTACTTGTTTCTGCAGGTTTTAAGCCTGTTCACTGAAATATTTAATGTATACTAAATGCTTATTATAGCAACCTTTGATTTACTTGCTAGAGGTCTCACATACAGATCATGTAGAAGCTTTGAGGCCTAGTCTTTGGGGGTGCTCAGCACTTCCCAGGACCCAGCCATTTACTGATTTACGGTACATGCAGCAGAACTGCATGAGTAAGACTTGTCCAAATAGGTAGAGATCAAAATTAAGTATAAGTGGCAATGGACTATTCTAGGTTGCAAATTGGCATTTCAAGAGTGGCTAAACTGTGCCTGAACTCTCTTAACGCGCCTTTTGGGCAGATGAAAGAACTCAGCGTTGATGATTCGGGGACAAACGGCCTGATTGTTAATGAAGTCAAACAGCACTATAAAAAAATTGTCACCCCTCCACCCCTTAGTATGAAAGCAGATTAAACTAGTAAAATTTTGTTGAAACATTCTGAAATTCCACTGCATTTCTCTGTATCTCTGCATGGTCTCTATGCCTATACAGGAATATTTGCTGATTTGGATAATAACAGGATTAGGGCTCTATTTTGTGATGGGAGCTTTGCTGTTTTAGTGTTTGCAAAGTGCCAGTAGCGCCAAGATTACCATGATTTTTAAAGGATATATAGATAATGAGAACAGCAGAGCAGCACAAACCTGTCCTTGTAGTCTTCAGAGACTGTGTCAGAAACTAATTCCTCGCTCATCCTTGCTGAAGGAGAAAATTGTCAAGCAGGGCTATGGGTGGAAAGGCCTCACCCATGACGCAGCTCCCTTAACGATAGCTCACTCCAAAATTCAATAGTCCTGACATTGCTGAAATTGGAGTTTCAACGAACTTGAAAGTGTATTCTGTACTGAACAACATTTTCTGTTATTTTCTATCATAAAGTAACAAACCCCGAATGATCGGGACTATTTTGCTCGGTGTATACAGGGTCAACTGTGTCGTGTTGACTGAAACTCATTTTGACTGACGCTTGTAGATGATAATTAGCGTGCTTCCTAGGAAGGCACGGGGTGACGGCGCCGAGGGGACGGCCCCAGCCCCGCTCCGCGCCCGCGGTCCCCCAGCGCAGCTGCAGTGGCCACGG
>NW_009217696.1:0-340 GCF_000690835.1 Fulmarus glacialis
CCCAGCAGACCCTCTTTGATAATATTATTTATGATTCTAAATAACTCCATCGGTGTTCAATAGAGCCGGGAGTACCTGGGGGACCGGGGCACAATCAAATTATGAAGACATATGGTTTACTCAGCGCTGGAAACGTTCAACTGCATTTCATTGCCGTTAGTCCTGCCGCAGTCCCTTCCCCAATCAGCCCTACAGCCTCCTTAATATCGTCGGCCGGATGGGAAGGCTTCTTCAGGGAGAGGGCTCTCGCTCAGCCGACGGAGAGACGTGGCTGAGAAGGGAGTTTTATGGTGGCTGCTTCTGCGTTGGCGGAGCTGAAGGACGTGCCGAGCAGCTCCAC
>NW_009217697.1:0-4087 GCF_000690835.1 Fulmarus glacialis
CTACTTCCTGGAACATGCCTATCATTCATGTACTGAGCGTGGTGTCACATGGTATGGAATACCCTGTTGGCCAGCTGGGCTAGCTGTCCTGGCTGTGCTCCCTCCCAATGCTTGTTTTTGGTTGGGTTGTTTGGTTTTTTTTTCCTTAAGCTGAATGTCCTTGACTAGCAGGGTACTTAGCAACAACTGAAAACATCAGTGTGTTACCGACATTCTTCTCACACTGAATCCAAAACACAGGACTAGGAAGAAATTTAATTCTATCCCAGCCAAAACCAGGACACCCTGCAATACCCTCCTGGTGCATTCTCAGAGGATTTGTCAGCTGTCAGCCAGAGATCTTTGATACTGCTACTTAATAAAAGCTTTAAAAAGAAAAAAGAAAATAAAACAAAACTAGATGCTCAGAATGAAAGGATAAATAAACAAAATGGAAGCCCAGCTTCCTTGAGAACGTGTGACTACTCTGAATCAGTGTTTTACAGATAAATGAAGGCTAGACGAGTGAGCACACAGCAGTCTTAAATACAGCACATTCTCTTTTTGAGGGAAAAAAAAAAAAAGAAAAAAGACACATAATCCAGACCTGTTAGTGTGTGTTGTATAAGGCTGTTTTTCGGTCATATCAGACATTATCTGATGTCAAAGTTTTGTCAGCAGCTTGATGTGACAGCACAACTCGGCTCGACAGAACCTCAAAGGAGGTGATTGTTTCAGGTGTGTTTTGTTTAGAAATACAATCTTTTCCCGGGTTCCAGTCTTTGAAACAGTGCCAGGCTGGAACAGACTCACATTGCTGGAAGACACAGATATTTTTGCTGTGCTGACAAGAAGATGTTCCTTCTAGACACGCTCTGTAAAGCATGTGGGACTGTCACATGTGTCTCATTAAATGAACTGACATGCTGAGGTAGCAGCATATATTATTATTTATAGAGCCCTGCTATTTCAGGTATATACATGAGATAGATAGCGCCAAATACTATGCAGGATTATCCATAATTTTCAAAGCTATAAATCCGGGCACTGAATATATTCATTTTGGAGAGAGATCTGAAAAAGTGAAGCATAATGAACAGAGAAAGGAGGTGAACTATTTGTGAATACCACCTTAAGGTTCTATTTTGCAGACCGCTGCCCATTCATTACATCAATAAACTGTCCTATTTATCCCATCTAAACTGAAGTCTTCTTGCCCAACGTCCTTGTACCACACTTGATCCATTGCTGACATCTCGCTCTATGCCAGCAAAACCGATCCAGTAATTACCAAGGACTCATTTGAAGAGAAGAAGCAAGAGCCACGCATAGTTCCTCATTCTCACGGAAAAACCTTCAGGGCAAGCTGCAGAAAGAGAGGATAAGGTAAAAAGGATACAGAGAAATATTATTACCTATTACCTGTGATTTATTTGGGTAAAAGACAATGCCAATTCTTCAGTTGTCCAAAGTGGGCCACCATACTTCTAACTGTTGTACAAAACAAGGGAGATATCACATAGGACCTAGGTGGGAGAATATGACTGTCAACTTGCTATGATGTAGTTCTGGAAGGTTTATTATCATTTATTAGGGCAGGAAGAATTAAAATAATTGAGATTTATCCCTTCAATCAAATAAGATCTAAATGTATCCCTTTTTCTTCAGTAACTCAGTATGACTTAGGAGACGAAAAGCCCTCTGCAGTGACTGAGCTATGATGTAGGCCTATACATTGACAGAACTACCAAACAAGTTTCACAACCTACTTCTAATCACACAAAAAATGAGGTGAAATGCTATCGTCACAGAAATAGGTTCAGAAGTTATATAGCTTGACCATTTCCTAGTTGACTTATAGATACAAAACACCTTCAAAAGATTGTGAGCAACTGAGAGTATGATATGAAAAATCAGGTTCAAACAGTGAGAGCCATGTTATACCTGCAGTAAGGGAAAGAAGAAAATGGAATAAAAATTGCAAAATTGAACACATAATATTAATTGAATAATCATGGCAGTCAATAATATCTACAACTACGGCATTACCTAATAGCTGTGCAGACTTGAATGACATAATGAATTGGGGAAAAAAAGAAGAAAACCCCCTACGATCAGGAGAGGTATAGCAGCCAAATTTTGTCTGAAAACTTCTCCCGTCTGCCTCTACCATGTCTAAAGCTGGCTGAAGAACTTTGGCTATTTTTATAGCTGGCCAAAAGTTGGTAGGAAAGCTTCACTCATTTTACTTCAATATTTCTAACTTCACAGCCTTTGGAACAGTTTTGGGGTCTTACCCACTTTTTATGAATCAGTGCAGTTGGGATAACAGTCAATGTGTTACGCTGAAGTGTAAAAATAAAACAGCATAAAAATGGGTGTGACAGAAAGGGTCTTGGAAAGCCACTGAGATATGTACAATATGGAGTGTTCAAAAATAGGTAAGAAAGGAGGCCAGGGACTTAAAACAATACATATGCTATATGCTTCAGCTTAGTTCTTCCATCTTTGCATACTTGTTTCTTGCTTGTATTCAGGTATGGTTTATTCTATGTCCTTATTTCTGAATAAAGGAATATCTAAATCAAATGAATCTTCTGTTTCCTATTGCCCTCTGAAGTCCTGAGCATCCTCAACACTCACTGGAGCTGAGAAGCCTTTCAAGAGCCTCTCCATGTACAGTAACAGTTATTGATGTAACTTGCATTGATAATACAGAGAAAGTCTTCTTTGTGTAGCCAGCACTGTACCACATACAGTATAAAAGCAGCCATGTCAGATCCTTAATTACATTTGGTGGGTTTTTCTCAAAGGCCTTGAGAAACAACTGTATGTCTTATTTGTCAAGAGAGCTCCAGTGGTTAGCAAGTCAGATCCATAATTTTTTATGAGCTTGTTGTGTTGTTTCTGCTTTCACTGATTAATGAGATAGTGCCCCTTATAGTAGGTCACAAACTGGATTCTGTAAAAGAGGGCATTACAGGTTTACAGCTTTTGGGGGAAAAGAAGGAAAAAGCAAAAGCAAACAAGTGCAAGGCACAACGGGCATTGACCACCTCTTCCTTTGGGACTCTGTCACTATAGCACCAGGGAACAAATGATCATTTCTCAAAGACTACTGACATTCTGATCTACAAGGCAGACACATTCAGGGTATTTTCATCAGGGAGCATTTATCCTCACTGAATCTTGCAAGTAAACCTGATAAGGTCTTGGTATGTGTCCCGCTGTATGTAGTGTCCTTAGGAACCATAAACAGCTTCCCAGCAGCAGGCTGGCGTTAGGTGCCTCTTCATCACTTCTGAGAAAGGATCACTTCAATGCATTAGTAGTAGCATAACAAGATGGATAACCTCTTGAAACGACCTCCATTACACAGTATACCACAGCTACTGACAAGGCACATTACCTACATGATACCTATCTGATCTTTCACTACAGTGATTGCACTTTTGTGAGCTGTTAAGGTAGGAATTGCTCTTTTCATCTGCCATAGTCCAGCAATTCTACAGAAAGCTTTGGTCTTAATTATATGATATGACGGTCAAATATGCTTTCTTTTTAATCACTGTTTGGATGATTTATTTTGTGTACATTCAATCTAATGGGCAAGTACTTTCAAAAGTAAACATATTAACCAGCTATTGAAAAACCTATACAAAACATGATTCTAAATCTGCTTGCAGTGCATTAATCAAGTGGCAGAGTAAGCAAATATTGATACCTGATTTAATCTTACAAACTGTCCACAAATAAAGACATATGGCTTCAGACAGAGGGTTTCAGTATCTGGCCCTTGGTCCATGATCAAGTATAAAACCGACTGCCTTATAAGGCAGGGAAGCATGAGTCTAAGAGGTGCTGCTTAATCATTTGGACTACAGATTGAAAAAATACATCAATAATAGTTTGTAATTAAAGGTGGCATCACTGAGGATGGAGCACTGCTTTGGGGTAAAGTGACTTAAGAGGACACAAAAAAGGAAGAAGAAAAAAACCAGATGCTAATGCCAAGAGTAGCCTCCTGACCAGTGCACTGGGTTTGTGTGTCCTGGCTGAATACATTTCTAGATAGTCTGGTAATGTTTGCAGTGGGCTTTAGGGAAAG
>NW_009217697.1:4118-25361 GCF_000690835.1 Fulmarus glacialis
TGGTAGGGTGCAACATAACCCCACAAGCCGATCTGAAAACAGAGCTCAGCAACGTTAGCAAAATTAACTGCAATAAGTAACTGCAAAGAATGTGCTGTAGGCAGAGAAACATCAACCTCTACTGTGGCAGGAACAAAACACTTAAAAATATCCTATTCCTGCCTAAAGGGAGCCAGCGCTTTAATGACAGACCCTGACTCTGAGTGACCCTGAAATACATCTGTTCTTTCTGCATCTGAGCTCCCGTTGCTCTGCTGTGCCAGCCCCTGCACAGGTACAGCAACTCCTTCCACATAGCTCGTGTGAAAGCCTGTTCAGAAATGCAACTCCCAAGAACATAAATCTCTGCTGCAGAGATTCCCCTGCAGCCCCTGTAGAGATCACGCTGGAGCAGATACCCACACTGCTGCCCAGGGAGGACCTATGCTGGAGCAGGTGGATATTCCTTGAAGAAAGAGCCCACGCTGGAGCAGGTTTATCCTGAAGGACTGCTGCCCATGGAGGACCCATGCCAAAGCAGGGGAACAGTGTGAGGAGGAAGGAGCAGAAAAGAGGAGCTATCGTGGACTGACCACAACCGCCCATTCCCCATCCCCCTGTGCTGTTGGGCAGGGGAGAGGTAGAAGAGTGGGAATGAAGAGGTGAAGTTGAGCCTGGGAAAAAGTGGGAGGGGAGTAAGGTGTTCTTTTAATTTTGTCTTTGTTTCTCACTATCCAGGTCTACCTTAACTGGCAATAAATTAAATTCATTTTCCCTAAGCCAAGTCTGTTTTGCTCGTGAGGGCAATTGGTAAGTGTCTTTATTTTGACCCATGAGCTTCTGCCTTATTGTGGACAGAGACAGAGCGGCTGGGTGGGTGTCTGGCTGCTGGCCAAGGTTAACCCACCACACATGCATATTGAAATCATTGTATCCAAGAAAGAATAAGGCTTAAGTTAGGGCCTAGAAATCCGGCTGATGTTACCAGCAGCTCCAAATGCAGTAGGTTTGTTAAGTTTCTCAATAAACCTTAATATAGTTACACAGCTGGCAAAGCAGTTCTGACTGGGTTTTTGGGTAAAGAGATTACAGCCAAACTAGGTCATACCTCCCTTTCACCTCCCAAGAAATATAACTCTAAACTGAGTTGAAACTTGTCTTATTTCCTAAAAGAAACAATGATTTGTGGAGAATCTTAATTTTTGCTTTGGTTAAACCTTGAACTGTAAGACATAGGACAGGCATGCTTTTCTTCTGTCTGGTCAGGGCACTCGTCTGATACTCACGTAGGTGAACCACTCATATGTATGATATGATTTGTTACTTTATTGCAAGCTTAAACACAATTTACAACCCTCTGAACTCCTGCCTTATCTGATTCCCAATCGATAAATGGCACACAGTGACTTCTGATGTTTACTTAAAATAATTTTATTTAAATATCTGTTAAACTATTGTGAAGGTCAAAACCAAGGTGCATAAATCTGCCAAGGGGCAGACAGTGCATGTGCAAAACACTAAGAAGAAATTGAGCTAAAGGAAATAAATTCACAATGCAATAATGAGAGATTATACAGTTGAGACCAGTATGATTGATGAGCTTTATCATAGAAAAATTGCAAAAGCTCTCTAGAAAAGGATTATGGGTATCAAAACCTCAGAATTTACTATTATGATAGATATCATATGGGAGATATTTCAAGCATCTTTTAGCATAGTTACAAGAGCCTTCGTATCAGGACAATATGCATTTCGAAGACTCAATATGCATTTAGTTTCCTTCATTAGAAGAAAGCTGAACATACACAAAGATAAAATATTGGAACAGCAGTATTAGATGCGAGTACAAATTAAACACACTCTCCCTTTTCGTATGCCACATCCAGATGAGGACAAAAATCTTTCACTCAGACTAACTTTGATATTTCTATACTATGAAGTCCCAAATCTAGGAATGATTTTTCATAGAACCCTTGGGTTTCTGCAGGAAACACTATATATGGTTGTCTTGCTAGATAATGCATTTTCTGTCAAGTGTATCCACCAGGCCATAACAGGAATTGTCTGTAGTCTACGCCAGAAGGACGCTTTTCTCTGCCAGACTGCTCTGCAAACTAAAACCTTCCTGTGTCTTACTTCAGAGCTGTTGCGTTCCCTCATTGCTGTGATTTCTGCTGGCACACCTCTGTCCATAGCGCTGCTCACCAATGCTGCTTCAGCAATTGTGTGCATGTGCAAGGCCAAAGAGTCACCTTCCACATACAAAGATTTTAATCATTTCAGGAACTGCGGGTTTAATCATTTCAGGAACTGAGCGTGTGGAAGGGGCACAAGAAGGCAAAGCTGGCTGCGCAGACCCTTGAATAAATTAGAAGAACCTTAGGGCTCCTAGAGGCAGCTACCCACACTCTGCCCCTCGCACTGATGCCCTGTAAAGGTCAGAGCTTGGGATACTGTACTCTCTGGAATGAAAAGTCTTACAATGTCACTGCCCACAACAGGAGACACACGTTTCAAAACTGTTCTCTAATTGCACCATGTCTGGCTCCTGCCTGCCTTCCTTACACTTCGCAGACAAACAGTGGTTTACTTTGAAAAAGCATGCAAAAGGCATGCCTCATTAGAGGCTCAATTCTGCAGCGTGCTCAGGGACTCGATGCCTCAGAGCCTGCAGAACGATGCTCTGTGACACTATGCACTAGCCAAAGATGTTGGTGTCATTACGCTCTGTACAAAGTGTGTTTGTTGTAATCGAATATGAACCAAAGTTCTGTGCTGCAAATTGGCAATGTTTTCACCTGCAAACTGTAAACAGAGGCTGTACAAACTGTGAGTCATGGATGAAGGCTTCCTGAAGTCCTTAGAAAAAAACCCCCTTGTTCCAAAAATAACACAAGATGCAAAGCAGCTCTGGCAGAAACAAGGAGAGGGAAAATGGGAAATCGAGTTCCTGAGAATGTCAAGACATCTTCCCCATCAGTTCTGAATTTGTGTATTTTACAGTGTTGAAATTGACTGTGAATAGCTGAATTTCCTGATTCTCCTTCATGATTTATTTCTAACCACGCATTCTTGTAAGGATTGCTGATCGTCAGTTTACCCTGTCAGTTTCGTTTGAAGTTAATAAGGTATGTCATGGGGGAACCGTACCTGCCCAATCTGCTATGCTGCTTTAGCCTGTGAGATACAATACACTGGATTACTACCCATTGGCATCACCGTGCAGTGACAGAGGAAATGGCAAGGCAGCAGAAATCAAGAAAGGATTTAAAGTAGGTAGATCTGAAGAGGGAAAGGTTGCATCTGGTCTCTGGTATTTCCAGACTGGTGTTTTAAAATGTGTGTAGCTTGTTCATTATCAGAAGCGTGAGATGTCAGTTTTGATTCTGACTTGTTTTGATGGTTGCTAACTATACCAAATATGGTTTTTACATGGAAAACAAGAGAGTGATCATTAGTGGCTCATTCACTGGCACCGGATGTCATTAAATAATTAGCATTTTCCAGTCTGCAGAGCTGCAGCATTGACATCTCTGTTATTCTAGGTGCAGTAAGAGAATCTGAGTAATGTGTGGTTTGTATAATACGTAGCGAGTTTGTAGCAAAGCCTTTTCTAGATCCACTCTACTGATATCATGCACTTGAGATGACACAACTGCGTCATGCTACACTGCAAAACAGCATCAGTTCATTAACTGGCAGTACCTTCCAAACACTTGAATCTTGTTTTACAGGTTGTTTTGGTCCTTTGTAACAAAGAGTTATAAGCTAGAATGAAATAAAAATTGAGCTAAATTTTTGCCCCAGATCTGAATTCATATTTTTCTTGTTTTTTTTAAAGAAAGATCTTAATGAATTTTCTAATTTTGTTTCTCTGATATTATTATTTATTATTCTGTGATCTTTTTCATTATTTAAGGATGATATAATAATATATTAACAATTTAGGCCCCTATTCTCCATATGTTTCTGTCTAAAGTGAGTCTAAGCTGATTCCTAATGAACTGTGTTATTTTCACCATATTAAGAAACGAAACTGAAATTTCTAAAAGAAACTGATGTTATTTGGTTCCTACGTGCCACAGATGTTAATTGGGATCCAGCCTATGTTGGGTTTTTTGTTTTGTTGGGTTTTTTTTTTTCAGCATCTAGGACTTAATGGCAAGGTTGTTAACTGCCTTTAATTAGCAAATTGACTTTACATTCTCTGACATTTTCTTCACCTATTTGTTCCACACTTAATTCAGTGGAAATTAATTTGAAAGCGATAGAAGGTACGGTGTCATTTTCCGGTTGCATTTGATTGTGACTTTTCTCTTTTTGAAGAAGGAAATATTAGCTGCCTGTCTCTATACATGCATCTCTTATCTTGACCAAATCAGAAGGACCAGATCTGCCATGGCCTTTCCAGTACCCCCACTCCACGGCTGCCTGGTCACCTCCCCACGCAGTTTTGTGGGAAGGGAACGTTCCCCTTCCCGTCCTGCGCAGGGAAGGCCACAGCAGTTCTCACCGGCTGCATTAGGCTGACAACAGGACAAGCATTAATTGCTGTCTACATCCTTTTGTTTGCTAAATCTAGCTGCTTTCTGTCTTTGGAGAAAATTGCATACGAAATCAATAAGTTCAGGGAAAACGGCTATAAAAATACAATTCTTTAAGTGGAAGAAAAGTAAATTGCCCATGCTGCTCAGGTAGTTTTGGATTTGTTGCCTGTTTCCATATGAGAGATTTTCTTCCCAATAACTTAAGTCTCAGAAATTATTGTTAGTCAGTGTAAGCCTAAAAGTCTGATGCATTAATCTTTATATATGTTCCCTTCCATTGCCTCTTGCTTTATTTATGGAAATCATTTTGCTGGAGTAATACCATAAGCTATACAACTTGTTTTTATGAGGAACTGAAGTTTTAAAAAATAACTCAAAATAAAACTAGACATGAAATATCATTTGAAAAGCACCACATAACAATTACAAATATTTATTACTTGCAGTAAATATTGCCCTGGTTTCTATGTAGGTGAAGCTTTTTAATACTGTTACAAGCCACTATTTATACCTCTTCTTTATCATTCAGGACTTTAAAACCTCTCAGGTGCCTCCTCCTTACTTGGAGGATTCACAGGCCACCTGTATCTTTTAACACATCACCCATCTAAACAATAGATTTACATCTCTGAAAATAAACTTAGACTACATGTGAGAGCTTTGCCCGCAGCATAGAAAGCAGCATTGGTTTTGGATAGAAAAGAAAAATCTCAGTTTGTTTATTGCAAAAGTAAAGTAACTAAATCTCACCTGAATGGCAGCAAAATATAATATGAAAGGTCATTATTTACCTCCAGTATCTCATCAGCGATTCTCAAATTGGTTTGATTCTTTTAAGACTCACAGTGTGCTCCAAGCTCATATACCAGGGAGCCAGACACTCAGCTTGGAAGAAAACCATCAGAGGAATAAGTACTGTAGACATCATAGTGTTTACAGAGCCTGGTCCATGAACTAAGTAAGGAAGATTATGAAATGTGTGCAAATAAACTGAGCTTGATTTGCATCTGTATCTCTGGAGCTGAGTATGTAAATAGCCGTATTTATGCACCAATGTTGCACCTGCAGGTATAATCAGAAGCACTGTTTCAGGTGTGCAATACCTTTGCCTTTGTATGAATGTGTTATTTTAATGTAAAAAAAACCCCTCTAAAACCTGTGAAGAGCTTGATGCTGGGGTACTGGGGGAGGGAGTTAAGAAATTGTGATCTAGTTGTCATCTGGAAACCTCCCTCTAAACTTTTCTCATTATCTGTCATTCTGTGAAGCATCGCCTGTTATTCTGTTCCCATCCATATTTCTAGCAATCACACAAGGTAACTATTACTGTAACAGTGCAGTATGGACACCATTTGTATCTCTAAGTGGCATTGTATATGCATGATGTATAATGTTAAAAATATATCAGGGTATTCTGCAGATATTTCAGGATTGAAATACTCTAATAGTAAGAGAATATTTTGATCCATTAGATTTACAAATGCTGAAGGATTTGTGCACCTGCTTGACTTAAGCACACAGACACCACTATCAGCAATCTTTTATGCTCACAGTCAGGACCGTATATAAATCCTTGAAAGATCTGTGGTATAAATGATACTCCCTTATTCCTCACCCCTGCCTATCTACACTGAAAGGGCAGATGCTATTCCCAGAATCAGTTCACTAGAATGCTAATTAAAATATCATTTGCATTAGTGAAACACTGCAAAACTTGCATTTTCTGATTTTGTTTTGAAAATAATGTAAAAAAGTGAGAAAAGAATAAAGCACATAAGTTGTCATAAAAGTGACTCAAATCTGACCCATCCACAGCATTTATGAATGTAAATGTTTATGTTTATAAACAGCCTCAATTCATATTTTTTCACAAACAAGTTCAAACTTTGCTGTGATTGATCAGAAACATGTTTCACTGGCCCCAATCCCTATCTAAACATGCTCATTTCAATGTTAGATAGCAGCATCAACATCCAAATTAATTTGTTTACAACACACTTCATAATCAGCTCAGAATACAGCTTTTTACTCTTCAGTAACCTTGCCAAATATTTTACAATAGCTTGCTTCTTCTTCAGTTATAAGTTTAGCATTTATTGTCCTGTGTATTACATAAGCCTACTAGCCCCAGTTTATGTCATGAAATGGTAGCTAAATACCAAATAGGTCCCCTGGAGAAGATGTGGAAGGTCTATTTTTGCAAGATTTTAAGAACAGGTTAGACGAAGACCAGGTGGGGATGGCTAACATGCTGCCTTTGCAGGAGCTGAAGAGATGAACTGGGTATCTCTCAGCTGTTAGCCTGCAGACTGCTAATGGCTTGTGATCATTAAAAGCTGTTTATGAAATAATCGGAATAATAAAAAGACACAACCCATCGAATAAACGATTGCTACTTCCACAAGCAAAAAATACTTTAAACGGAGGAAAATGAAAATAAGAAATGTATGCTCCCAGGCCAGTTAGCTTTCCAGATGAGCCTGTAGAAGCTCTCCAGATGAAAGTATGGCAAGTTTGAGGTTAAACCAGCAGTTCCCATACCCCTGTACGAGAACTATGAGCATTAAGCACATCAGTCCCAGCTGGTATAAAGAACATCTTTCAAAGACTAATGCTGGAATATACACCAGAGTTGTAGGGGTAGGAGTTAGCATTTTATTAAGCTGGAGAAAGAAGGAGTGCTGAATATTTCCCAGTGCACATGGCTGCTCGCAGACGCTCACCTTGCCACTGGCACCTGACAAAACTCAATGGAGAAACCACCTCGGCTGGACAAATGTACATTTTCTGACATGAAGCATTTAAATGTAAAACTCCCAACAAGCAATGCAATCCTGCAGCTGGGTTAATCCTCTCCTGTACCTTGTTTGCTACCTGCCATGACTCCCCCAAACTTGGACACTCTCCCTCTCCTAACCTACCACCTCTGCTCCCTTTCTCTGTGCCCAGCGTCCAGCAGACCCTGTCTACCACTTTGGTGTCCAAGGAAGGAAACCACCCTGTTTCTCCAAGCGCTTTGTGCAGCGGCCCAGGAATACAAGATACAACAGCTTGCAAACTACCTAACAGTTACTGAGGGTATGCATGTCTTCATGTGGTTTTGAACAGGCAGCATTTTACCACAATCCCATAAAAATACAAACAGAGGACTTGATGTTTAAATTTCTTTTTTTGCCTGCTATCAAATTTGAAACAATTTTGTTTTGGTTTGTAGAGCTCCCTGCATGATAGGGCTCTATTGCATGATAACGATCAATTCCTATGTGCTACAGTCAAGTAAACAGTAATTAATTACTTGGACAGTTTGTGCTCATCTTTGCAGTGCATTTGGGCTATACAAACATTTTTACAAATGCTGGCAGCTGGCAAAATACTGGTAAATAATGAATAATACAACTTAGTTAATAACAGAAAACCAAACACACTGTTTTTACTACAAATCCGCTGTTGGTACTTGCAGTATCTTTCCCCATATTGCTAATTACTTCAAAACATCAGAGGCTTTGAGCACTCTAAATTTCATAGCTTAGTTACTCAAATTGAGAGAGATTTGCATTTCAGGTAGAAAGACCCACTGGAATTAGACTGCTCTTATCACTTTATTTTTGACACCTAATTACAAATAACTACTTTAGGTCAGATGACTGGTTGCATCCAAGATCTGCTGACACAGCAGAAGGGCAGTAAAATAAGGGCAAAGTCAGCTTAAAGCCTTCTTTGAGAGCTCTCACGTCTTGGCATAATTTAGAGTTTTAGATACGCTTGTAATAATCTTCAGGAAGCAATTATTCTAAGCAAAGATTTTGGCATTTCAGCAGCACCCAAGCCACTCCATCTTCTCACCATGCACTTCTACACTCTCTGAACTATGGCTTGTCCCACTGCCAAACAGCCCTGCCCAGCTGCAGGCATGTACGAGAGCTCTGCAAGCACAGGGCTCTGCTTGATAACAAGGAAACAAGTATGGGGCAAGAAATGTGTTTCTGGGGCATTTTGATAATTTTTAAAGTATCTATCCCACCTTATGTTTTCCATTTTTAACATGGGGAGTTGGCATAGTCTTCTAGCTAAGGAAAAAAGCCCATAGTTCCAAAGGCAACTTGCAACCAAAATGCATTTAAAAATCGAGCCCACCCATTGCGTTTAGAGGCACTGACTTTTAAGGATTAGCTACAATTTCATTTGCATGCTGCAAATTGACAGCCGGCACCCACAGCATGCAAAGTTGCTTAATCTTCCTCTTTATATGGCAATAACTAGAGCCAGTGGTTAAGCAGTGGAAGTTCATTCAAAAGCAACATCTGTTTGCACTTCAGACTTCAAATTGCACTGTTGTGTTTGCTTTTCATCAACACTTTAGTTGTGAATAGCACTGGCATTTTGCATAATATTTAAGAATTTGCTTATGTAAAACACAGAAGAATTACTTATAAGATTTTGAAGAAAAATCTCATATCAAGTCACATTTTCTACATTCTCATCTATATTTAAAATGTATTCATCTAATATTCTTCCACTCCTTGTCTCTTTCTGACCTTTTGTTAGACAACATGTGCTGCTTTGCACATGAAAAGCGTTATTTCTGCAAAACTAGTCTTCTTCAGTTCTTTTGGTTTGTGCTGATCCATGGTACACTGGTTTCATTGACTTCTACTACATGGCGCTACAGCATTGATCGAATGATCTGTGCTCATGTGATAATTAGATCCTACAGATTCTGCTTGCTGACTAAAAGACAACTTTCGAGAATATGACTGGATAACTTGCTCGTGAGTCCTTACAGCCGAAACAACATAAGCTGATATAGTGGCAGTGAGTTTAAAGGAGCTGTGAAAATTGTATCAGCTGAGGGGTCAGGATAGCAACTTCTCATTTTCACCAAGAATACTGAAATTAGAGCAGTGGAGATGCCCAAAGTACAGTGAGGTGAAAGTGGTTCAGAGGAAATTTATACCTGTAGCCTGCAGTGGTGATCTGCATGATCCCCCATGCATCTTTGCTCATGTTCTTTGAAGTCCTTCTTAAGGGAAATGCTGAAGTAAGGAAGGACAAAACTATAAAAGAAGAAAATAAATTTTGAATTATAACCATTTTTAAAAGTTCTTCAAGCTTTGACCAAGATTTCCAAAGGTGACCAGTGAATTTATGTTTCTCATCGGCAACACAGCAAAAGGCTCTGATCTTCAGAAAAGTGCTGAACCACCCAGAATATTTAATATACTACTGCACAGTCTTGGAAAGCCAGGCCACTCTTTGCATAAAGGTGAAAAACTTAAAAATATCAATTTCATTTGAGTTATATTTGAGTATATATACTCTTCATTTTCCAGTTGAGATTTTTTGTTTGTTTTATGAGACAATTACAGGCTACAAAGAAGGTGGATGGTGTGGAGCTTCCTTTGTTCACAGCTGTGGGGACATTGCAGCTGCCTGTAGGACTATGACATGGTACAGACTGGGCTATGTGTGTTTTCTTATCCTTAGGTCAATGTCCTTGTATAAAGCTGCAACAGTCTCTGGCTGAGTGGCGGAGCAGGGTGAGGACAGGAGCATGCCATGATCTGGTCGCATCCCTGTCCAGAGCTGAGGCTGTCAAAACCAGGAGAAACAAGAACCAGCAGAGACCCTCCAACACCATGAGCAGCCCCTGCCTCCCTGCACAGGACTCTCCCAGCCTCAGGCCAAGGCTGTCCATCCCATGTCTCCCTGACAGCCAGGAGACATCCGTCCTGGGCCAACTATGTCACCAATCCCCTGTGACACAGCCACCACCAGTGTTCTGCCCACTGTGACACGGCCACAAGATCACCAGGGCTAGTGCCAGAAACTGGTGGCAGCCCTCTGTAACATAGCCATGACATCACCAGGGCTGTCAGTGCTGCATCAGTGTGACACAGCTATTACCTTCTACCACTGAAGTGAGAAGAAACAAATAAAAAAGAAAAAAAAGAAGGAAAAAAAAAAGAAAGAAAAAAAAATAATTAAAAAAAAAACGGGAAAATAATCCCCAACAACTGCTAATGCTGAGCTAGGAATTTAAGTAGCTGGAGCAACAATTTAAAGAGTAGCAGCTCAGCAATTGTTAAAAGGGAGTTAAAAGCAACAGGTCCTACCAGCTGCCCAATTTTAAGATTTGTGTGGTACTTGATGCTGAGATTTGTGGGTTTGAAGGCTAGATTCAGGAAGAAAAATGCTTTTTTAGTTGATTGAAGGTAATATTTCACATCTTTGAAATGAAAGACATGTCCAGTGCCAAACTCTGCATGCACAAGTGGCTGACAGTGCTCAGGATGTTTCAGCATGGACTGCCAGACTCACATCTGTCTTCCCCTGAAATGTACCAAAGATTTTGCCAGGGACTGTCTCGTGCTGTACACTTCTGTTTGTCACTAGAACAAAATACATAAATTAGCTTCCCTCTACTTGGTTCACTGCAGACTATTACGTCCTCTGGAACTTACAGAAAAAGGGGCAATAGGCACAAACTGAAACCCAGGAGATTCCCTCTGAACATCGGGAAACACTTTTTTACTGTAAGGGTGACCTGCGAGGTTGTGGAGTCTCCATCTTTGGAGATATTCAAAAGCCATCTGGACATGGTCCTGGGCAACCAGCTCTAGGTGGCCCTGCTTGAGCAGGGGGGTGGGACCAGACGACCTCCAAAGGTCCCTTCAACCTCAATCATTTTGTGATTCCTGAAAAAAAAAAAGTGCGTATTTTTCCCTGCAGATCCATGCTTAGAGGGATCTACAGAGTGCAGATATTCTCTCCTCTATTTTTTTTTTATATTGGGGGCAGGGTGTGGCTTTGGGGTATTAGCGATTTTTTAGTTTTCTTCCTGAGGCCACATCATCAAGAATTGGTTAATAAGAACTCAGGAAGTATAAAAAACATCTCTCCCCTCAGAGAATTATGCAAGTTTCATGAAAATATCCTTTCTTTTGAAAATCTTGGGTTCAAACCCTGCCTTGCTCAAAAGAATTCAGAGCAAGAACTGGTTAGATAAACTGCTGTGTCTCCTTTCTTCTTCCTAAGTGATAAAAATAAAAATCTGTGTATCAAAAAAAAAAAAAAACACGACACTACAGTTCACACTCACTGCAATTAAAAAAAAACCAAACGCAAGACGGTATTTATATTGTTGAATGATGACCTGTCAGGGAAGCAAACAGACCCCGAGAAGGGTCCATGGGCGTAAAACAATTTTTCAAATAAAGGGCTTATTGTGTCCTTCCCTTCTGACTGCCCCACATTGCCTTTTCAGAGGAAGAGCTCAGCACAGAAACTGGTGCTTAATTAGGTTTAATTTTTACTTTGCTCTTGCAGTTCACCTTTAAAAGTTGAGAGCCATTGCTTTTCATCAGGTATGCCAGAAGGTGCTGGAAGCAACGCTCTATGCAGTCTGTTGCAGATCCTTCCTCAGACTCAGCAATTGTACAGCTATCTCTCCACTCCCGTGTCCCTGGGGATTTCTCAAGGACAGGTGGTCTATTTTTCTCTTTACAGTGTCCATATCCATCCTAATTAGTTTGAACCAGACTGTATGGATTAACGAGATCCCCTCAGTAAGAGGCTTTGCAGAAAGGGTGACCTCCCACCCTCCCAAGTTGTATGTGTGTGAGCTCAGTTGCAGATATCTGGAGCAGTGTACAGGGTAGACCTGCATTCAGAAATGGCACAGGAGACTACTGTAATATTTTCCCTTTAATCTCTAGAAACCAGACACTGAATTTTTCCCTTATACAGCTTTATACCAGTATAAATGTCACCAAAGTTGACAAAAAGAAATTTCCAATATCTCTTGACAGGAGAAAATGGGTGCCTGAATGTACCCTCTGTGGACTTCAAGGTATTGATGTGCTGCTTGTAATACTCAAAATATCCTGCCTTCTCATTTCCCTATCTAGGTTACCGTATTTAACATGGTGCTATTAATCATATAAACACTATTGATTTTTTTTCTGTTGTAATCATTGATTTCAGCGTATCTTCTGGAAGTTTTGTCTGCTTTTATAAGAGGGCTGTGCTGCCATGGCAGAAACTAGATTTGTTTTAATAGGATACCAAAACACAAATGCAGACAAATTGGAAGCTGTAGGTCTGCAAAGATTTCCAGTGACAACGCTTTGGGAAACTTGATAAAGCCACATGTGAAATAGTGTTGTTGGAAGCTGATAAGGACTAAATGCGAAGACATAAAAGCACGAAGTGGGATTGTTAAATAGAACGTACGCACAGTTCACAAAAAAGGTGAGGTTTGAGAGGACATCAAAATCATGGCCCTGAAGTGAGTTGACTTTTGTATTCCTCCATGATTTCTACTTAGTGCTAAGATCAATGGGACTTTACCTTGGCTGTTTTAGAAGTTTCCCATAACAAAAATGCTGAGTTCTCACTATGCAGCTGATTTTACTATCCTGGCTATTCTACAGAATAAATCTCCCGAGGACAGACTTTTTCCATTACCAGTCAGAATAACTCCAGGCTTCAGCAAAATGATCCCAGATTGACACCAGTGCCAACCAGATCACGGTGTCTTGCCTGAAGGTCACTGTCTTCAGGAAATTTTCTTCTGTTTGTAACAATTTCTATTTTGAATTTAAAAAAAAAAAAAATCTTTCTCCTTCCCTTTACTGTTCTTGAAGCTTCTACTCCTAATTCTGCAACGATTATTAAACAAGTCCTCCTTATGCTTTTTAGTAAAGATACTTATGTTACAGGGATATGCTTCTTACCTACTTTTGATTAAATGATGCTCGATTCAAAGCCTACTGAAGACAGAAAAGCTCTCTCTTTGACAAAGTGTATAAAAATTTTACTACTACAAAATACTGCACATATGATGTAAGTTTGCACTGTATTTCCCAGCGCTTTTCTTTTACCGCCACTACAGTGGACTGTAACCACATTTGTCTGTTATACCAGACATAACTGCACGTTAGTTTATCTGCATTTCAGCTGTCCTCTCCTGAACCTCATCTAATCTGTTAATTTCAGTTTTGTGATGAGAAGCCCCACTCTGCATACATTTCTGACTGCACTCTTACCAAGGCTGCCAAAAACCTGTTACTCGGAAAGAAGAAAAAGTTATTTATTTCAGTCACTCATTCTTATCCTTAGCAGGCCAGGCTAAGCTGCACTAGGGACATTTACTTGTGTAGAAGGCTTAGCCAAATGTGGAAACTCATATACCATATTACATCTGTATCATAGATATTACTCCCTAATACACTAAGGATGGCAGAGTTAGAGAAACGTTATTTCTTTATAAGACAACTCATTCTTTTTTATATCTGTATTTGTGTTATTTTTGCAACATAACTGTGGAGTCTTTTAACCCTTTCACTCAGTATATCTCCCACTAAATACACCGCGCTGCCATCGTCCACTAGTATTTCTTCTAAACCAACAAAGCTGAAGGAATGAGTGACACAGATAATTCAGTTGTTAAATATTAATTCTCTTTAAGCAGTCTAAACCAGCTGGTCACCCATGGTCACTTCCAACAGTTACATCTATCTGATGCTGCACTCCATCCTTGCAATCTCTCTCCTGGTTGTTGCCATACCAACATGCCAGCTTGAAGGTGAACAAACTATATTTGTCCTATTTTACAGAGACAGCATTAAGAAAGCACGAAACAGTGCTGCCTGACTACCCCATCAAGTATCAGTGGTGGGATTCATGGGACACACTGCAGCCAAAGTTTGCCATGAATGAGGGGAAAAAGCACTCTGGAGCGAGTAATGATATCGTAATAACACCTAGTTTGGATGATACAATGCCTTTCATCCAAGTGATCCATAGCATTTTACAAGCTAAGTACGAGTACTACTTCACCAGATCGACTGTAACGCTTAAGTCATTTAAGAATGTAAAGTAATATTGTCAGTAGTTACTGGTTTTGGAGAGTAACTTAAACTGCCTATTGAAATGAGATGCAATTAGAACAAAACATATCATGAGATACTTGACCAGAACCTGAGCTAAAACAGCCTTAATTTTAAAGAAGAATTGGAAACTAATATCCCCTCTGCTCTCCTAGAAGATGTTATTTTACAATGCAGGACAAGAACTTCAAGTGATACATCCATGACAGCAGGCTACAGCATTGATGGGGAGATGATATACAAAAGTAGTGTGACATCTGAGTCACATGCTTTTTTTTCTCCTCTAGAAATACCATCCATTTTGGAAGAAGCCAGAAAAAAAATGCCCTTTTGCAATGATGCTTAATTCACAGAATGTCCTAGAAACCATGCCTGGAGGTACCACTGAAGAAAAAATCAGCTTGTTCCTCTGAATGAAAAAACAACCAAGTTGTAATCACAGCAGTTGTCTTAGTTCATACATTCCAAGATAATTTCTAATACATTGACAATGTGGTGGCTCCAATACTGTTAAGCTGATGGGTATCTCAACAAGAAACTTTTGTGGTAGGTGCATGTTTGTACATGCATACATGTGTACCTGTCTACTCACATAAGACAAAAGAGGGATTTAAGGGAAGGGTGTTAAGGAACATGTACTCTTGTTTTTACATTACCAAGATAATATTAAAAGACAAAAATACATAGTTATACACTGGACAACAGAAAAAAATGGGCATTGCTTTGAGAAGGTCATTCTAAATCCCTGCTTCAAGCTGCTTCTTGCACTCAGCCCAAACTGCCCCATTCCTGTCTCTGCAAGCCTGGGGATAGCCAGCAAAACCCCCACTGAGGGCTCTGGCACGAGTGCCTGACAGCATGAGAATTCTGCAATAACTTTGACCACTACTTAAAAATATATAGTTATGTGCTGGCAGCTTCTTACATGCTGTAAGAAGCGTTTACATGTTCTAACTTACGTTACCATTTGCGGGAGGTTTGCAGTTACCTCTGTTGTGATATGCTGCCACTGCATGTCATCATCAAGACAAGATAATAAAGAAAGGCTGTATGAAGGTCTTTAAAATTCTGGTTAAAATGGGCCATGCTACCCCTGAAGTAAAAGCCACCCTGTAGTTAATAACCCTGGATTTCACCTTTAGCTAAAAAAAAAAAAATCATAACTGTCTTTCATTCCTGTTGCTTGATTTTATATTTTATTTTAAATGTATGCTTATAATTTGTAGTCGAAGTATAAACTACCATATTGCATATATACTTATTTATGCTGCAATGTAATGCAGAGCTGTTGTTTGACACAGCTGATTGAAATCAAATACACCATAAATTTAAAATGTCTGTATTTACTGTGACAGTTAAGGTGTTTGCATTATGCAGAAGAAATAACAGAAATCATAAACTGCATTTTAAAAGCCATGATACTTTTAACCACGGAAAGTGTCTGATCCATAAAAGAATAAAACTCTGTTATTTAAACATGGAAGTCCAAATGGTCTTGTTTCTTAAAAATCTAGTATTGGTTTCAGTGAAGTCAAGTGTCTATTGGCTTCAACGACTCTTTGACTAGACTTCCTTGGGTGTTTCAAAGAGTAAAAAAAATAAACACAAGCACTTCAAAGGCTGAAAAACAGGTCAAGTCCCCCCACTTATTTTCTGCTGTATGTCACATCCACATAATTTTTTCCAATTATCATGAAAAGGTTTCAAGTATGCATCCAACAATTATGAGATACATACATTACACAATGCAAACTGTATTCCTTCCTATCACAGACTTAATGATAAATTAATATCAGGGGAAAACAAAACAAAACAAAACCCAAAAGCAAAACCACAAGAAAACTTACTAGTCCTGAAATTTGGTATAATGTTTTGTGTTAAAGGATTTCTTGAGAAGATGCTGCACACGGAAGATTTCCTAACCACCACAAACATAACTCTGAAATGAAAGTTAATTTCAATCCATGGACCATCAAAGGGGAAAGACAAGACAATGTCTCTGTAAACAGCCACCCTCTTCAAGTCATATGAAATCCAGCAAACATTTATATTCCTGAAGCCACGTTGTTTTTCAAGCTAACCCTGACCTTTCAGACACCTAAGCAACCATACCAAAACCTGAGAAAACATGTTCACCTCTTCTGATACCAGGCTTTGCTGCAAGTTCAAGGGTCTGCACAATGCAGTATGACTTCGTGCTCTTGAACCTTTTGGTTTCCTTCATATAAGGCACCCCTAGTCCTGACTGTGAAGACCCAGAAAAATCCCCCAGTGCTCTAGCTTCTAGGGTGCTTATGCCTATCAGTGCTAATCATGAGTATAATCTTAAACTCTGACCTGAATTTGAGACCAGGGTCCTTAAGAGGCAGAAATCACACGGGGGATCTTGTTCTCCCTGTTCAATGAAATAAATAAAATATCAAATTTAGAAGCTATTGTGTATTTCCCATCTGAAAGCCTAACTCTCATTTGCCCATAAAATTGCACAGTAACCAAGATAACACTCCAAACTCCAGTGAGAGAGACATGCATCCAAGTAGAAGTCTTCTTTCTGTCACATTTCCAGAAATCAACCTTAATAACACCAAACTTTTTCAGCTTACTGGCGTATTCATTACAAGAATTAAACAAGATCAGCATCCCAACCACAGTTCAAGTGGTTGATGCACTTATAAGAAGTAGTGAAAAGTGAAGCCACAGGAAGAAGCAGCTCTTCTTTTTTTAATTAGGTGAAAATGAAAGATGTACAACAACTTGGTGCATTTCCAGGTTTTTGGGGGTTTGATTGGAAGGCCACCCACTCTAATGATTTCCTGCTGTAATTGCACAGAAAGGAGTTTCCTCCTTATTCATTTGCATCTCTTTTTTGTCCCACTTTTTTCAGTAAGATGATTTAGCACCGGTGTCCACTGAGTAAAAAAAAAAAGCCTGATTAATGTGCAGCAGCTGACATTATAGCATATACATTCATGTTAGTGATGGAAAAGCCTCATGTAATTGGATCAGAAATTGAATAAAATAATAAAAAATTTAACACAGTCTTTGTCTTTATACATTATAGTGGGATGACTGGGAGGTCAGTGAGTGGGAAACAACTAGGGGCGTTTTATATTCTTTTCTGGTAAAAATTTGTTTAACACAGGCTCATGATTAAAAAGAATGTGGTATCCCACTGCGACATAGAGGTACAAGAGAAGGAATAATAAATTGGTGGCATTGACAAGGTGTCATTTATTATCTGCTTTAAAATGTCAGGTCATGTCATTGCACTGAAATATTTTCTCTCTTGATGTATGTCTTACAAAGCAAGTTCAATGTTTGGCACTTTTCGGTTTCAGTAAAAGAAAACAGCTTTTAATCTGGAAAGCACAGTAACCAACAGGAAAATAAGGTCAATTCAAGGCTCCTATGTGAACATTTTTTCACAAGCCTCTCGAAAAAGCCTATTCTAAGTGGCCTAGTTCATCATGGAGCCCTGTTCTTCCTCACGGAGCCCTGGCTGGCTCTCTGCCTTTTTCTTTTTCAAAAAATTAAGTATGTTTCTGTGATTTCAGTAGCAAAAAGTCAAAAAGAGAGAAGTGTTCAATTCTGTAGAACTTGAGTGTTGTGATAAATAAATCAACTTTTCAATCATGGAAACTATTAAGGGAATATTTCCCAGGCTGACATTAACTACACGCTGGAAATACATGTGGGGAATTAAAATAAAATATGAAGTTATATTGATGAAAAAATCCATTAAATAAACCAGATATAGGAGAAGAGAGTGCGTTTTTTGCATTAGTGGAGAATAAACAGAGATGAGTGAAATCCTCCTTGCAAAAGCCTTTTTTTCCTGTAAATCTATCAGAAACATGGAAGCTGGAGAAGTGGGGGAATGGAGTGATAATGACAGAACACAATGCAATTTCAAATTAAGTCAAATTAAGACGAATTTTACTCACAGGATGCATTTGCGAAAAACAAAAAAGACTAAGAATGCTATCAAGGGTTATGGAAAAAACTGAAGCTTGCTCCTACAAGGTGCTCACAAACACGCTTCCTAATGAACCTGAGCATTGGTTACTTCTTGAACCTACTCTCCAAGAAGTACTTTATGTTATTGTTTGGGAAACAAGCCATGAATAAAAGCAACATGACAGGGCTGAGAGTCAGCAGCAGCAGATTAAAACCTAACTCATTTGACATTTTTATGAGTAGGTCTAGACCAAAGCACCATGGCTCCTGACTTGCCTGGTCCTTGAGACACAAAATAGTTGAGGGTAGGAGTGGAAAAGGAGAGAAAGCACCCTACATACTTACGGGCAGATTTGGAGCATCTGGGCTCTGTTTTGCTGGGGCTGTTGGAGGGCTGGCTGTTGCCAGAGTAGTATTAGCTGAGTAAGTGTTTAGAAAGTGCTGTTGCTTTTGAGTCTATGTGCAAGTCTGCCTTTTGCAGTGTTCTTCTCTCCTCCATTTGTTTGCACAGCCCTCAACTTCAGGGCAGCATCACTGCACAAGGCTTTGAACCTGCCTTCACAGGCTCAGCAGCAACGTTTGCACTGGTACAAGGGCGTGTTTCCTGAAAATGAAAGGGACGGATTATGAAGATCTCTGGCTTGGCAGGGTGGGCATGCAATAAGCTGAAAAACTGAAGGGTGAAAGGGTTTTGCTTGTTCCTTCCCCTGCCCAGTTCTTACTGAATCCTGCTTCTCTAAGCTTTTTTCTAGTTTTTTTTCTCCATCAGCAAGATACATTCAGCCCATCAGTCCCCAACGGGATCCTAAATCCAGTTTCTTCCAAAGGAAGTCACTTAATATCTCTGGCCCACTATCTCCACCAGTCATTGTATATTTATCTAGAGGAAAATGTGGAGATACAGCAAGTACCATAGGAATGAAAATCCTAGGGTTGTGACTAGGCTTTATTCTGCTTCTTCTGTACATCAGTAGAAACCCAGAATAGCTCCACCGAAATCAGCAGCTGCTCTTGTTTCCTGTCATCCTAATGAAGACCAGATCCTGGTCCAGCAAACCTCTGTTTCTCCAGTTTAACCACATCTCAGCATCAGTAATTTTCAGTCTCTCCTTACCACAACTCCTCTGGATTTATCCCCAGAATTCCAGGAGGAAAACATAATGGTGGGAGGGATGGGGAGGAAAACCAATTTTTAAAGAACAGGATGAAATTGCATACCAAAAAAAAATACTATACCAGGTGTGCATTAAAAAATAATAATAATAAACCAGTTTGGCCTTGCTTCCTGGGCAATAACTGTTTTCGATGTTAATGGCTAGTTTGTACGACATAATACTGTAAAATCTAATTTATGATTAGCACTTCACAGAGCACACAGGAAGTTCTCTTACATTTTTCATATTTCTGTAGTCCAGCTAGAAATTTTTTACATCACCTTGAGCTGAATGCCTTGAAGACACTAGAAAAAGCAAGCACCTTGAGTTATGTGGCAATGTGGCAATGTTTCACTTCAGCTATTACGGTACGATTGTTTAGACTGGTAGAGTAATAAATGGCCCAATTGTCCGCAAGGGACTAGGGATTGTTGTGCAGGGGGGATTATTGCTGTTGTCTGTGGTTTAGTAGCTAGCATTTTGATTCGATGCCCAATAGAGATTCATAATTAAAATTTCATTTGTGTGTGAGCTTGCAAGAGAGAGGCAGACAGAGAAAATATGCACGCATTGTACAGATGATGGGGAGAGAGATATTTTTCTCTGCGTATGGACCGGTTCCAAGTGAGGGATTCAGGAAGTTTCTAGTGAGGTGGCACAGCAGAGAAGCTCGAGACTGAAAAAACTCTAATCTCTAGGGTTAAGAATCTATTACACTGCATGAAAGATCATCCAAAATATGTGCATAGAGGGCAGGCAGTTACCTAGAACTAGCTACTAGGAAATACTAACCATACAGGTGCTCAAGAAATCTCACCTCTCCAGAGCCTTAAGGATGTCAGAGAAATGCCTTCATTCCCTTCAGGATACTGATCTGGGAATCCATCTAAAAGTATTAACCTACTCCTTGAACAAACTTACTCTGCGCACTCCTTTTTTTATACTCCTGGAGGAAAAGGAGTTGCTTCTATCACTCAGTTTTATTGTAATAATCTAGAAATTGAAGCTATATCCTTTTTTTTTTTTTTTGAAAAATGTGTCATGATATTTATATAAGACTTCTGTCATTTAAGTGATGGGATGCTAATACCAAGTTTTCCCACAGGATATATTTCAACAGTCTTATCCCACTTACTGAAATAAGTTCAAGTTTTACCATGAGCAGTGTTAGCAAGATCTTACCACTCCTAAACGCAGTGCACCAGGAAACATCTTTTACACGAAGTAAACCAACAGTAGGATAGTTTATTTTATATTTCAGTCCAGGAATATTTTACATTACTATTGAAACAGTGAATGTCACAGAAAGGCAAATGACCTCTCCTTGTTGTAGCAGCAGGAAGTAAGTATTTGGCATCTATTGCCTGCAAGGAAGCTGTGATGGAGGGAGATGCTGCCATAGATGGGCATGTTCCACAACTTCCAAAACACACAGACACACTCAAACTATCATTGCTAATAGCTCATTCTGCATTAGAAGCGGTAAGATACTGCTTCTCCACTGCTGTAATCATCTGTTGCATGCCTATAAACTCTTTACTTAATAGAAGTTCACTTAGAGATCATTCAGACTTTCTTGCAATATTTTCTGACAGACAAATAATTAAAACAATTACGATTTACTGATGTGCAGCTATAGCATTGGACATTATTACCTTCTTTTAGATTTACTAGGAGACAAATAACAGGAATGCTAGGATGCATACTGAATATCAC
>NW_009217697.1:25392-40335 GCF_000690835.1 Fulmarus glacialis
ATTGCACAGGCTTCACAGCATATGTGTCTTATCCCTTTCCCCGTCACTGATGAGATTATGTCCTAGGTCATGTTGTCAGTGATTCTTTAAGTTCTCAAAAAGATACTTGATTGACATAATAAAGGGGCTTGGTTTTGGTTTTAATGATAATGGTGATATACACAACTTTTTCCCTCCTAACTGATTGCAGCTGAATAATCTACTTTTCTAACATCTCAAACTCCTTTTTCTTTTTTCTTTTTTTTCTTTTTAAGTTTAACAAGATTTCTAGGACTGAGAATTAAACAGTGGTCTATGCATCTAGTGGATGCCACTTGCCTGTTTCTACCATTTGCTCAAAGAAGTATTTTTTAAAAGAATTAATAAGAATGAAAACAAATAGCTATGAATATTGGCAAAAAGGAATAAAAAGGAGTTACAAACAGAACTGTTGAACAAGTGGCCAAAATTAAAAAGGATAGATTTTTTTTTAAGAGGAAACACATTTCTTTTATATGAATTTCAACTAAATACTTTGTTAAGTCCAAACCCAACTATTTAGTTTCATATTTGGGCTCTTAACACTACTGAAGTTACGTTTTGGCACTTTAAAAGTGATTTTGAAATATCTTAGACATTTCATGCTAAAATGGCCAAAATGATGCACTTTGCTTTTCCTAAATTTGTGTTTTCTACAGAAGTCATTTGCAAATCTAGGTGAAATTCCTCCAAAAGTTCTAATCCCCTGGAATCCTAATACTTAACATATAAAACTATGCCTGATTTGTTGCAAACAGTTTTTTTAGCTTTTCTTTAGTTCTAACAATAAGGTATTTCAAATATTATTGAAAAACTAGGAGGAAAACTTGGATTTGGAAACAAATACATCTAACTCCATAATCTTACTAACATAACTCCCAAAAGCAACAAAAACATAGTATTTGAACAAACCTGAGATATCTGCTTTCCCAAATTCCGACTGTCAAAATTCTGGAAAAATTTTACTTGAATATGATATTAGAAACTGGCTATAAAACAGTAACACTATCAGGTGGAAGTAAACAATCTTTTTTTTTTTTTATTGGTAAATAATTTCCACACCCTTCCTCTCCCACTCTAGATTTCACAAACAGTAGCGGTCATTAAAACACACATATTCTTTAAAAAGAAAACACCAAGCTTTTGCAGATGATAATCATATACACAACATTCTAAGAGTTCTAAGAAGTCTTTTTATACAAATAATTATTCACATTGATATAAAAGCATCGAGCTACAACACACGCAAGGGAAAAGTGTTGTAATAAGCTTCTAGCATCATACTTGACAGTTTCAGTCCTAAACTATACGAAAGGTACAGTAGTTGCACTGACAATGCTGAAATGTGCTCTTATTTTGTAGTACCATCTCCTGATAAAACAAATTCTCTTAAAATACAGCACTTTTTATCCAGATACTGAAACTGAGGCAGATAATAATTCACACATTTTCTTATTATTAATGACATGAATGTACAGTACATGAACGTACTGACCCTGCCATTTCCACGTTTGCATCTATTTCAAATAGATAACTTGGATCTGGGGGTTTGGTGGCCCTGTCTCCTCTGTTTTTCCTCCTGAAAGAGCTCACCGCAGAGGAGGTGGCAGGGAGATGCCCCCTCTTGACCAAACTGGGACATGGTAGTGACACGGGAGCACTCAAGTGAGCACTCACGGGCGAAGGGAGGCAGCTCTCAGGGAGCAAAACTCGGCATATTGGGTGTGTGAGGTCCCAGCAGAGAACAGAAAGCGTGCCAGAATGAAATGCCATAAAAAGAGGTCAAAAAAAGTCTCCTTTTATTGGATCCAGAGCAAGTACCAAAAAATACTGATAAACATTCATGTCTAACTTGGCAAGATCCAAATACAGCCTGTTGAAAGTTAAGATGAGCTATTTTACATTTTTCGTCACCCTCTTCTTTTAAGTTACTGATAATCAAGACCAAAAGCAGCTATATTCCATAATTTCATTTTTCAAAAGAGAAGCCTACTCTTGAGCAACTTTGGTATTTTCCAAGAATAAAATTCACTTCTGTCAGGAACTGTAAGGCAAAATAATCATTTAAGAATAATGTGATAAACAGCCCTTAAGCTATACAGCATAAGAAAGCTCTTCTTAGTTACACGTTAATACTTTTTCTTCTATAATTACACTTTTTGTTAAAATAAACTAGAAGGCTTGGGTTTTGGTTTTGTCTTTTTTTATGCTAAAAGAAATGACACAGCTACTACCAACCAGGGCAGACTCCCACCAACTGTAAGATCATAGCCTAAAGGAAAAAAAAAATCACATTTTTGGAACAGATCCAGAAGAACTAGTCTGAGGTCTTTTGTCTTTCATCAGAGCCTAACTGAAGGGCACAGGTTATACCTGTCCATAAATTCCTCAAAATTTTTATAAGGGTATGAAGGACTGACTTTGGTCTCATATTAAAATAAATATTCATGAATAATAGTGCTGAATCAAGTGAAGAATAACTTGGTCCCAATGACACTCTTGGAAATCCAGAACCACTCTATTAATTTCAATAAAGTTGTTGCGGTTTAGCATTAACACCAAAAAGCTGAGAACTGGGACCACTGGAGCATACCTGCTTAAAAGGTGTTTCATAAGTCAGTGATCAAAGTCTCACAAACACTGGTTTTCCTCCAGAATAATTCCACAGGGTGACATTAAAAAATCTTATTTTGTACCAGTCTTTGTATAAAAGTCTGATGGCAGCAAGTAAATCACAGCAGGAGGATGGTAATTTAAAGGGAAATGCAGGGGTTTGCCAGCAGAAGTGGTTGCACTTCAGTGGATCTCCAAGTGGCTATTGCTGCTGTATTAATAGCACAAAGGCAACACAAAGCATACTTGCTGGTGAATGACAAGTACACTAGCAACTCGAAAAACGTCAAAACAAAATGGTAGCAGAATATTTTTCTGTACACACCAAGTGGTACAGTTCCAGCAGCTGGCCTGCTGCGCGGTCATCTGTAACCAAAAGCGGTGTGTTTCAGCAGATCCCTTAGCCCACAATCTCAACAAGTACTGCCTTGTTGGAAAAAGCAATGAAAACTCTTCTGACGTTCACTGTGGCTGGACTGGTAACAAATATGAGCAGCATTAAGGAAGGTCGATGAGATGGAAACACATGCAACCAGAACTGGGGCATGCTGCAAAGAGCCTATAAAAGAACTGAAGCAGCGAGCAGCAATCCCAGGAAGCACAGCACAGGGGATGAAAGCCATTCTGGGTAGTGTTAAACTGCTGGAGAATGATATCCGAGGGGGATAAGCATTAATGAATCTTCAGACGTGGAGGAGTCCAATCGAAAGCTAACTGAATATATGCTCCCTGCCGACAGCAATATCCTACATATCCTACCACCATGATGAAAACTGTTAGTGTGAGGCCTAAAGAAAATTTTCTGCTCAAAGAAGTAAAATCTTAAGTACAGCTGTTTGAGTCCCCAAATTGATAATAGGGTCTAACTGTACCAAAAGCACTCCCAGGAAACACTGGGGCACCTGTGCTTCACGCTGCTGAACTGGTGGTCCACCAGGCAGGACCACTATTCATCTGGTTCTGAATATCCTTACTCCTTGCCTTTTAATAACATTCATAAAAACATGTATAAAATACTACAAAATCAAACCACTTTACAATCTACCACTTTACATAAAAGCTAACAAACATCCAGGGCAATTTGTATTTCTGGTGAGAAAGAGTAAGGATACTGCAGCGGTCCACAACCCCTCCAGACACCATCCCAAAACTCACCAGTGGTCAAGTATTCAAACAGCTCAGATTCAAGTGTAAGAAGAAATGAACTGAAACTAATTCTTGTGCAAAGGGACAGGTCAAAACAGATGCAACACCCCTGTGTCCTATTGCCCTAGCCCTTATGCTAGTCTGATGTAGGCAGGTACAATTTAAGCTCAGTGCTGATATCTACAGTCCACTCACATAGACACCACATAATTTTGTTACCCAGATATTTATAAGGTGAGAAAATGCCTACTTGTTTATACAGTCATCCAGAAATCGATTTGCACATACAAAATATGGCAGATGGCACATCTATGTATTTCCTGAGCAAGACACCATGAAAAAATACAAACCAAAAAAACTCAGGAAATGTAATCAGTCAGATCATAGTAGTCTGAATTTTAAAATGACATTTCAAATTTAGCACTCATTTTCTGCAAGAAGTGGCTCATTTTTTCTTTTAAAAATATTTATAAAATTCAAATCAGTTGGTAAGAGAAGTGCCTATTTATTCAAAAAAGAACTTACTTCTTATATGGCTAGCATGAAGACCATTCACAATTATGTAAGCTATCTTGCAAGCCTTCACGTTTCAGTTTATAGACCAACCCTGAACTATCTGGAATTAGAAATAAAAGTGTGACAGGAAGAGGATCTCCGCTAATGATCTCCATTATGGAAGGCTGCCCTCTGAAAAATCTGAGAAAATATTAATCTAGAATGTCAATCCTGTATTTTCAGTTTGCTTCACAAAGGTATTGCTGCTTCCAAAGGTTGACTGCGTAAGGCAAGATGTAGCAGCAACAGAGGTAACAGAAATACTTCTTATTTTCTGACAACCACCTGTATGGGACTTTTCATTCAAGTATTATAAAATTTCTATTTCAGGTATCTTTGCATAAAATCTTTTACTGACTATGTGAAATACCACTTTAGAATTGTTTGGGCAACAACAGCTTCCCCCCCTTCCCCCCCCCTTTTTTTTTTTGAAAATTTTATATGTGTGTGTGTGTGTGTGTATTTATTTGGTCCCACATTGAAATTAAAGCTAAACCTTTACAATATTCAGAAATCAGAACCACAAAGAACAAGAGTTCTCTGTTTCTATTGAATGTCAGAGTCCTTTGGTTCAGGGCTTCTCTCTCCCACTTTTTGTCACACATCTAAGAAGTGGCCAGAAATCAACAAAGAGGAAACTAAAGCACACAGACTAAACAGTTCTCCAGATAGCACTGGGAAAGTCAACTGTGCAGCCAGGAGAAAGAATGGATTTGTTAATTAACACTATGTTGCTTTAATCGTTAACCAGTGATGTTCATCCCAAGACTCACACAAAGCAAAAAATGTGACAACAAAATCTAGCTGAGATATTGTCCATATTTCCATGACAAAGCACTAAATAACAGCTGTAAAGTGCGAAGCCAAACAATCTGCAACCGTTTTCATGCAGGGATATGTAGAGTTTGATTTATCATTACCTAACATCTGTTTCTAAGTAAAAAATTAGACTTCGTAAAATGTTTACTTTCATAAGTAACTTAAAGAAAAAGAAATGAGCCAAGTAATGTTAATAACAGTGCAGTTTTAACTAATAGAACATACTAAAGGGTACTAAAGGGAACAAATTACAATAAAACTTTCATGTAATATTACCCAATGGGTAGGAAGAACAATGGTCTTTCCTACTTAATGCTTTCTTTTGGAAGAAAAATTGTGTAATCCAAGCCTAGATTTTTTTGCCTATGTATCCTTAACTTCAATTTCTGTCTAAAGAAAATAAAGGTTTATTTAGGCTGCAGCCTTGTTTTTCCAGTTTGTTTATACTTTTCTCTATTGAAAAAATTATTTGAAAAATATTTAACATTTACAGGTTGTGACTATACAACCAATCCATGACTCCAACTAGGAATTACAGATCCTGGGGCAGAAACCAACAAAGCTTTACTGAAAGTCCCTGACATGGAGCATTCTGTATATACCAGTATTTCTACTTTATGCAGGTTTTTTTGTCATTTTGTCCAAAAACCAGAGAGGAGCTCTAGTGGCTGCACATAGTAAAATCTATCAGCTTGAGATTTATTTCATTTCACTGGAAGGGGTGGGGCAGGAAAATTCATTTGAAACTAGAATTCAGAGGAAAAATTGCAAATTAGCTCCTGGCTGTCAAAATGCTGCACTCTTTAAAGCTGAAGTAAGGAAACATCTTCAGGGGAAAAAAATAAAAACCATAAGAAACTCTGCTATTTTACTTTCCTATTTTTTCCCCTCTTCAGTCATTCATATACAGTTCCATGTATAATTTTCCTTTCCAGCAAAGACAGATTGTCCTATTAAAAAGGACACTTCCTCCTACACTACCAACAGGAATATAATAATATTCCATGGACTTATCCTGAAAGGAAGGAGGCTTTTTTAGGAGCTCAAAATAAACCAGAGAGCTGAAGAAATTAAATTAGGTTCCATTCAGCTTTTCTTTGCTTTTTCTTTTTTAATTAACTTTCTAAATTTTTTTTTAGATTTTTCACTGCAAGCAGAAGTTTAAAGCTAAAGGAAAAACAAGCAGATTTCTCTGACATCAAGAGAGAATCAAATAAAGGACATTGTGCACCTTTCCAGAGGCACCTGTGCTCAGCAGCCTGAACACAAAATGAGCCAACATCACTTGGCAAATGATTTCTTTACTGGCTTTAGCAGTGATCCCTTGGCTCTCGCTGTTGCCCTAGGTGTTGTGAATCAGCAATAATGTCGTACACCTTTTTCCGCAAGTTTTGGTTGTTTATCTTTTCTTCCTTCAGAGCGAATGAGGCGCTTTTGAAACAAGGGACACAGTCTCTCATCGTGTCTTTGCTGCAGCACTATGGAAAAGGTTAGCCAATTCTAAGCAAAGTGGTTACCCTTTCAAAGGGTTTTTCTAAAAGAAACAGACTTTTTGGTAAAAATGTGGAAAACCTGGGAAAGAAGGGGGAAAAAAAAAAAAGACCCCACATTTGAACAGAGAGCAAAAACTAAAACTAGGAGTTTGTCATCAAAGTCTCAATCAAAGCCAAATCAAAGAAAATATAATGAGATTTTTTTTTCTTAGATAAACCCACCTGTGCACTTCTAAAAACACTTAAAATAGCAGAAAACGGTTCCACTGTATTATCATGTCCCTGACATGGGTTAATTTTTGCACACTAAGACATACTAGTGTACATATCATACAAATCCCTCCCTTTCCCCCCCTTAGTATAAGCTAATGAAACTTAGGCAGAGTCATCCAACAAACTGCAGGCCAGCACAGCAGCTGGCTATACTTACACAACTGTTTCAATTTGGCATATCATACTTGGAGTAGGCAAAATAGAGTCTCTGCATTAATAATGCAACACAGTCTTGCAATGGCTGGACCAGCTTTTTTCCTCCTCATTGTTTTTTAGCATCTCAAATCCTTCTGCTTGTTTCAGATGTCTCTGGTGCTTAAACTTGACCTTCACTCAAGGTTTTTGGTAGGGCACTGTCAAAATGTACCTCCAAAACAGCTGAAGTATATAGCTTCTTTTTTTTATGCTAATGATTTCTTTTCCTCCAGAGAAGGCTAACTCATCTACTCTGCAATTCCTTATACTGGTGCTGCAGCTCTAATTCTTACCCTTCCTTATTTCACAGAGTCACATTGCAAATGCTGTTGCCATTGCCTTCACGGGGAGTCAAAGGTGTTCCCCTGCCTGCAGGATCCCGTGGGCACTGCTGGCAGGGAACTAACCGCAGGGGAAAGCAGTTTCTTTCATCCTTCTCTGTGTTTGTGCATGGCCTGAGAAGCAGGAGGAGGATCACCACGGGCTGAGCTTTGAGCCCAAAAAACTGTTTCTGCCCTTTCCAAGACATTAAAGTAGGATCCCTCCAAACAAAGAGGAAATATCTGTAATACCAAATAAAACCAGCAGTATTTTCTCTACTAACAAAAGCAGGAATTTGCTGCCGAAAGCACTACCATTTCCTCAGGCTACTTTGACACATCCTTTAAAGATGCCTGGGAAGTTACCTCAATCAAAAAGGTGCACTTCAAAGCAGCTACAACTCTGCTCAAGCGTCCCAAGTGCTCTTAGCTCACACCTTGTAGAGACGATACAAACAGGGAACGTTTCTGCACTGAGCGCCAAGGGAGGAATCGCTGTCCGAGGTGCTGATGCCCATTAGGAAGATGTAAATCACGAGAGGAACCAGCGGAGTCCATCAAGCTTCTTTCATTCACGTTCATGCGACAATGTAACTCTCACTAAACTCACAAGCACTGCAACTGAGTTCTTAAAAAACAAGCAGAAAGTGAGTTCTCCAGATATAAGAAAAGGATCAAATTCCATCCCAGCTGGCAGGCGATTACTGAAAAAGAGGCTTTTTTTAAAGCAGCCGCAAGCCTAAGCAGGATTTACCTAGTAATACAAATGTATCACAGCTTATTGAGAAAACTGAAGGTAAGTACTGTCTGCTAAGAATATTATCACCTCCACAATATGCCAGAATTACTTGTTATCCACACACCAACAGCTTCTTTCCTCTTTTCTTCTCAGCACCCATTTTTTAAAATTCTGAACCAGGGTTTACACATACATTTTTTTCATCCAAACATGAGGATGAAGTTTACTAATAGCTGCACACCAAGATCTTGAATTAGGACATGCTTCTGAGTGGGAAGAACTCCTGAATATTTTTTCTTCACCATTTGTAACAGGTGCTGTTATGCTGTGTATTTTCAAGTTAGAATATGAAACTCTATCAAGATTTCTGGATCTTTAAATCTTTAAAATCAATAAGATTTTAGATTAATGCCACCGTTGCTTTCAGTAAGAGCTGAATTTCACTCCCTCCCAGTCATATACAAGTGTATCTCAGCTGTCACAGAAGTTCTCTTTCTTCTTTTTTCCTTTTTTAATCTTTTCATTAGCCTACTTTATCATAAAACAGAAGTCATTGACAGACCAAAGACCATTATAATAGAGCTATAACAATGTAAAAGCCCCTCATGACAGACTGCCAACAGGCAGCAAGCCACCCAGTGATCAAGAACTGCAGCATGACCTACGAGCAGAAAGGTCATTGTTTTGAGCTATCCTCTCAGTATATAAAACTACGACTCTCAGCTTCCCAGCCAGATGCCTGTTTTTCTACCTTGGTTAGGTTTCTTCTATTATAAAATACAATTGAACTGAGTCAGCTTCCATCATTCTCAAGGCATAATCCAGACAGCCCCCTCCTGTTCTGGCACTGAGACCTACAGAAATCTATTTTCACTGTGTACATTTCCCTGACTGAGAACTCAAGAAAGTTAGTTTTGCAAAAGTTCAAAACATTGTTATTACTTTGTGGGCTATGTCATAATTGCTTGAAAGAAAACTCATGACATATTCTACCACTTCATATTTACTATTACATTTTTTTCAGTCAAAATGATTACATCCTGCACTGAAACACATAAAAGTTTCTTCACAGACATTCCCTAGGTAAAAATAATTTCATGAGGAAAATACTATTGCCCACCTTTTCCTCTGGTGTCCAATTTCACTTTTGTAGAATAATGTGAAGAAAGAAGTCACCAAATGTTTTCAGCAATATTTTTTTCATTTACAGTGAGACACATAGCAATATAATGGAAAACAAGAAAACTAGAAAAAGACCAATATTTGCACCCGTTGTACCCTGCTCCAACTGAACAAATCATTTGGTGTTACCTCTGACACTTTGTACAGAATCCAAATTAGACAACTCAGTTTATTGACTGCTTAACTATCTGAGTGAAGCCAGATAACAATCTGCAAGCTATAACGCTCATCTTCCTGTATGTGTGGATTAATCAGCACCAAAATCCTTTTGCACCAGTTACATTTACCATTATGTTTGCTTACTGAATTTAGCTACTGGAATTACCATTTTCCTCCATTATAATCCTCATTCATTGTAAATCAAGAATGCTCATGTGTTTTATCCTGAAGTTATTTCAGTTTACACCAGTAAAACAACAGCAGAATTTAGCTGCCTAACTAATGGCTGCATGGGCTTACTACTGCATTTGAATGTTACTGCAGGCTTGATGGTGAAGTGCCTTCCAATGAAAATGATATGAGTTATAGTTTGCACAGAGTGTAAAGGAAGTATCTTTCATGTGCAGTGAAGGACACTTCCTCAAGTCCGCCTCCGATATGAATTCAGTCTGCTCTTCGTAGCTGCTGGACAACCACAGGTCATCAGCGGTGCCCATTTACTGTCGGACAGGCTTACTCAGCATAATAATGGATAGCTTGAAAGGCCTTCAAATATGCTCTGTGTGATAATTTTATAAGCTTTATGCATAAAGCATCAGAAATTTAATTACTGGTCTGGAAAAATATAAATACAAATTATAAAACTCAGGGGGGTTATATATCCAAGCAGCTAGAATAAGCTACTAGTTTCACTAACCATGTACTAACATTGCTTCATTTTTAGAAATTTTTTATCTCTTATTTCCCAGAGCTTTCATTATTTCTTGAATTGAGATGGCAGCTACTCACTGTTGCTATCTACTATTTAAGACTGAATATCTCATATTACAAGTGCTCAACTGAAACGAGTTGAAATAAGACCTCTGGGCTGCCAAACCCTCTTGAGGCCCACAAAATAGTGAGATGCACTTCACATGAAGCTATTCAGTAAGTCAGCTTTTAAGTAAATAAAAGCAAATACAGTAGTCGTAGAAGAAATAGTAGTAAAAGAGTAGATGGCTCTTAAAGAGACTGCTATTTTTCTACCTATATAAAATCTTGCATAATCTCTCAGAACATCTTCACAACCTGTTGAAAGATTCTGCTTTTTAAAAGGTCACCAATTCAATAATAAATACATGCATGCACACACACACACATATATATAGGTATTTAATATATACAGTTTTAGAACATTACTTGGATCTGTAAAGCCTGCTTAGTGCGAAATTGATTCAGATTGTTTATACAACATGGAATAAAACTTTCCAGCTTGCTAATGAGAATAAAAACTAGCCAAGAAAGCAATGTATTTCCTTCTCCTCTCCACCAAACTGAAGGTAGGAGGTAATTCTTAAAATTCAGGTACTTTCAACCAGATTTGTTTCTTTCATTGAAGAGAAAGCAAGTATCATAAGCACACCTGGAAACTTAGAGCTTCCAGTTTTACACATGATTCTTCTTGGTATGCATTACAAAGAAGTACTGGCACGATTTTAGCCAACCCATCCATTTTGTAGGACTCTTGCCATCTACCACCTGTAATTTACATAATAGAGCATGTAATTTGAGATGTGCACTTGCTCCTCCCCACTTCATTTTCAGTATAGCACAGTTCACCTGTTAAGTAATAGCAATTCATCACACTCTGACAAATAGCACAATAAAACTGCTCACTGTGTCTTGCGATGGGAGCCAAATCAAACCAAAAGAAAAAGTCTTGCACTCATGTTTTGGACTAGACACAGACCCATGTAATATCATTACAAATTCAATTACTTTGCACTGTGATTATTAACGACAGGACAATATAATGAGTCTGAGTGAAGATAAAATTCCTCTGGTTAAGTGAGTCCTTGAGGCTGAAATTTCTTTACCAAATTAAAGCACTTTTTCCCCAGGCATTTGGGAGTCTCATTAAAAGCCCATTTAAGGCAATGAGAACCTTCCCATTGACAGACTTAAGTTTGAATTAGGTCTTCACTGCATTAAAATTGAAATATGTGGGGGGCAATTTTTAGGAAAAACAATTTCCTGATACTGGCTTGGAATTGTTTCTGTACCTGCTCATGCATCCAGCAGCGATTTGTGTTCATATCAAGCAACAACACACAAAGGCATATAAAGAAATCTAACTACATATATACATGTAATATTCCAGTCTGCAGATATAAATTGTGACAGTAGATAATTTTAGGCCTCAGAGTTCTTTCAAAGCCTCTCATAGCTATGCCATGAAGCATATGCCTTATTCCTTCCTCTCTCTTATTACTAAGAATTACAGGAATTTTGCACTTAAATTCCCCACCCATAGCTATATAACTTTATCCACAAAGAGCCTACAGCTACACTAAGGAGACAGTCACCTAAATCCAACCTAATTCCCACTGTGGTGCCCTAATTCCAAAACTGCTTCTCAAATTCCCCTGTTACTGATGATCTAAGCCTGTACAATCCCTAGACATCTTCGGTTTTGACATCAAAACTTTTCAGGTGCCAGAGGAATTGTGGCTTCCCCAATGAATATTTCTCATTCCCCAGGAGTCTGGACAGGACACAGTCACTTCCTCTTCCTGAAGCTGTTCAACTCTTTCTTAAAAGCATATATATATGTGTGTGTGTGTGTGTGTATTTATTATATGTGTATATATTTTTTTTAATATATATAAAATAAAATTGAGTTTTAAGACAGTGAGAGCAAGCATAGGACTATGCAGCCTAAACTAAACCTTAATTTGGAGACTCCTCAATTCCAGTCCCTCCTCTAATAGTTGTTATGTATTTTCACACAGCATGGGACAAAAAAATCACTCAGAGGCTGTAACAGAAATAAAAGTCCTTTTGTCCCAAGCCTCAGTGGTTACAGACCATGGTTATCCAGTAGATTGTTGACATTGTTGTTCTTTGGCCTAATAAACCTTGAATTACATTAAACAGAAGGTAGCAGCTTCAAACCAAAAGTCTGAGTCATTCCCATTCCTACCCCCATCCCAATACCCTGCTGGAATTTATGCACAGGCTTTTAATGAGAGAGGATCAACCACTGAAACAAACTACGAGAGGAAGTGATGACAAAATGACAAATTCAGATCAAGATCTGACACCTTTCTGGAAGACAATCTTTAGCAAAAAACCAATATATTGTAGACACACTCAAGGTAGCTGCATGGAAAACATAACTTGCTACCTGAAAGAACTCAAATTGACCCACACAGCCTCAGGGGTCCCTTTTGCTCTTAAGCTCTATGAACTTTAGCATGTAGCATGTGCATTTAGCTAGATGCAGTCAAATCCATGTTGTTTCTAAGACCAGTTTCTATCTTTATTGCAAAACTCTTTCAAAAGTCCAAACTACTGCATGAGTTTTTCTGGGCTGTATCATGCAGATAATCAAACCAGATGATCTCATAGGTCCCATTTGGTTTAAAATTTCATGCACTGGCTCTTACTTTTATCTGCCAAAGATGTTTTTATATTCTGAGCATTTATCTAAAGAAAGATGAAAGCTGAACACTTGCAATCTAGCTGCTGCTTTACAAATGGCACAGCCAACTTCCCGCTTCCACATGTGACATTACAAATGGAAATATCAATGGATCAGAGAAAGGCATCTGAAAAACATGACACATTTTCAATATTCTGAGATTGTTTTCAGAAGTATATTCAAACTGGAGGTGCTTTTGGTTTAGCTATGTATCTCCTGCTAATGGCAAGGGAACAGCTAAAACCTCTTGTCTACAGCTGACAACATTCTCTTCCTTTCCCAGGTATAAGATCACTATTTGACTGAAGTTAGTAGACTGTAGTCTGCTGTTGAAGTTATAGTCAAAGACAGATCAGCACCAGCTTTGTCTCATAAAAGAGATTTTTACAGCTCCCTTGGAGCCAACCCCATTACATATAATTCACATTTGCGCTAAAAATCATAGGCCTTGGAAGAGTTTGGATTCACTCGCTGTCCTAAGCATTTGGATAGGACTTGGAATAGCTGAAAAAGGATGTGTTGGCACTCACTTTGGTGCTGCAAATAAAAATTCAAGAGAAAAAGCACCTTTTCCTCTTTTTCCTTTCTTTCTGAATGTATTCTCTACCCTCACAGTACAATGTACATCTTACTTGAATATTATCACAGATAACTGAAACTTGAAAAATTTTGGCAAATTCTACTCTGAAGTAAATCTTCAGAGAATTTAGAAAAAAATCCATAGAAGTAACTAGTTGATTTATTTTGTCTATCGGTTACAGAAAGCAGTGAAGAGAGAGGAAACCAGTAGAAACTTCAGTACACCAAATCACATTTGCTAGGTTATTTACAAATAAAGCAGCATGCTCAATAAAATAATTCTGACATAACAATGTCAAGACAAAAAAAAAGGAAGATATCTCATTTCAACCAAGAGACCAAGGTGATCCAAAGTTCTGTTATCCAAGGTTGATAACAGTTATATTCTGCCTGCCAGAAAAATTAGCAGCAAAAAGTGCTCTCTGAACATCCTGCAAGCCCAAGAAAATATGTCAGGAATGTGGACACACCTTTTTTTCAGTCCACTTATACTGTGAAAAAGTCAAAGGTGATCTGATAAATAACCAGTTGAAATCTTGCCAAAAAAAAGATTTACTTGGATCAGAAATTTTTCTGTAGGTATAACATGGGTTGAATAATTTTCCTGTCTCAAGTGATCTGGCAGTGTATGTGTATGAGCAAATGCACAATCTTCTGGTCTGGGTTAGGACTATAGAAACATCATAAGTCCAGAATCTTCTGAATCTAAATGCTACAGTTTAAAGCACAGCTTTGGAAGTCAAAGCTGTATTATTTTACCTCAGGGGTTGTTGCCGCATTGGCTTTCTTTATCTGATCAGAAACAGAAAAGCTTCAGATACTTAAAAAGCTTTCAGCCTGTTCTAGGAAGATTTCTAACCCAATTTTGTAGCTCTAACACATCAGAAGATTATACTCAACTCTGCATGGCAGACGAGAGGCAACCTGTAGTCCATTTAAGACCTCAAATGACTGGGGGTGGAGAGGGTTGTCTTGGTAACAATAAAGTAGATATTTTCTGGTTTTTAGGAGTATTTGAAAGGCATATTTGGGGATCAGGAAAAGGCCCCTAAACCTAGTTTAATATTAGATAATCTTCCAAACACTTAAATGCTTATCTAAAAACCAAACTGGCATAATACCCATTACTAGCTACTTGTTTTCTTTTTGTGAAAGAGCCTTGTGAAAAGCTTTTGATAGCGTCAGACACTAATGTAGTCTAAACTAATACAAATATTTAAAAACTAACATGCTTAACTCCACACTACAAGGCTGTGTTGCTTTAATTATGAGTTTTCAAATAATGGAAAAAAAGGAAAGTTTTACCACTTGTGGAAGAAGGAGCAGGCAACTCAAGAAGAGTACAGGGATCTCATTCGGTCCTGCACAGAGAAAATTAGAAAGGCAAAA
>NW_009217697.1:40722-40924 GCF_000690835.1 Fulmarus glacialis
CGCTTACAAGTCTATGGGGCCGGATGGGATCCACCCGAGGGTACTGAGGGCGCTGGCGGAGGAGCTTGCCACGCCACTCTCCATCATTTACCAGCAGTCCTGGTTAACAGGGGAGGTCCCGGATGACTGGAGGCTCGACAATGTGACATCCATTTACAAGAAGGTCTGGAAGAAGGATCCGGGGAACTACAGGTCTGTCAGC
>NW_009217698.1:0-18913 GCF_000690835.1 Fulmarus glacialis
GCCAGCGCTGGGCACGGGCACCCCATACATTTTATTAGTTCTAAATATTTTTAGGAACTATAAGATTTAAGGTTCCCTCAATCCTTGCACTCTTCTTCCCAATTAATTCTTAGCATTTTGTCTATTCTTTTTACTTAAACTCCAAGCAGTTTTACCAGCTGTGCTCTCTTCTGTTTGCCAGGTAACTCGCACCTCCACACGCACGACAAAACTGGAGACAGACAGCATTTTCCATAACTAACTGTGTCACTCCCCAAGAGCCCGAGTCTTTCCTCAGCCCTGATGTAAGCTTGGGTTGTTCAAGCAATATCTCCTCCCGGATCCACACTCACACTCACTTTTACAAACAGAAACAGCTACATATTATTGACAATTTTAAATCGTGCCTTTCCTGCTCCCTTAATAAAAAGTCATCCCTGACCCCCAAGCTCCCCCAAAAAACCCAACAAACACCTAGACTAGATTTAATAATTCATGAAAATTCTGTTAGAGGAAATATCAGCATATCCCTTTTGGCCAAGAGCGTTGCCATACAGAAACCACCAGAAGCTCTAGGCAGAATTGTCGACATGCGTTCCCCACCGTTAGTGCTGCACTTTCTGGGTATCAAAAACTCAACTGGGGGAAGCAATTTATTACTTCACACCCCACATTTCACTGGATACAGATAAGACCATTACACATTTCTGTTGCAAAACACTGTTGATACAGCATCATAGTGTATTAGATCTCCTGTATCTTATTTATTATACATGTCCACATATTGTGATAATTGGGTTCTATAATATCCCATGCAGGCTAATGTGAAAATCATTTCTGCTGAATAGAAATTACTTATTTTGATTCTGCAGAGGTTTGTTTTGTCAAAACTCATGTAGTATTTAGGAAACTAATCATTGTTCAGTTGTGGAGCACAAGTGTAAAATTGTCATAACAGAAGCGGAGAGAATGAAAAGAACAATGGATCTGACCTCATTTGTTTGATTATTAATGGTGTTTCATCTAATTTACAAGGTCTAACCTTGTGTGATGCAAATGTAGAGCGCAAATGTACCTTTTTATCTCACAGCCACTAATTAGTTATGCTATATATCATACTATTTTTGCTCCAGTTAAGCAATGGGACATATAGAAATTCACAGCAAAAAGCCTCTAAGAATAATTTTTATAAAATACCATAAGCTTAGAAAGATTGAGAAAAATTGTGAAAATTATTTAATATAATTTTACAATTTGGTATAGCTCTTTCTCCTCAAAAAAGTCATTAAAAATTAGAAGTTAAACCTTTCCAGAAAGGCTGCAATTTACTTAGAAGGCTTTTGTTTCTTTTCCTAAGACTTCACGGAGGTACCAACCACTAGCAGAAAATGGTCCTGTATTACATCAGGTCAATTATAGGAGTCATTCAGACTGCACAGTATCAGTGGCACTGCATTTTGCATTTCAGAGAAAACACATCACCGCTTCTAAAGAGTTAAGGAAAAGAGATTTCAGAGATGAACATAGTGAAGCAATGCCTCACTTGATACTTCTGGTAACCCACATCAGAGGTAAACCAGAGCAGAATCTGAACCTACTTCCTCTATAATTTACATCTAAAACCACACAGATGGATTGGCTGCAGATGTGAATAGGAGCAAAACGCACTTCACCGAGTTATATGAGTTATATGCCCAGCAAGGAGTCAAAGAGAAGGGTGTTGGTTCCTCCCTCTGCCCCAGATTTTGTTGCATCAGACTTCAGGTCTCTTTCACAGCTTTTATTTCTCAGGAAGTTTTGTAAAGTAAAAATCCACACTTGCTCAGTTGATGGATTTTGTTCCTCTGCTAGTTGAATTACCATAACAATAGAGCAGAGCACATGCTGGAATCAGGCCAAGCAGCTCAGTTTGGGTGGCTTCTATATGGTGTCGACATATCAGCAGAAGAGAACACACATCTCCACAAAACAATTAGGTAAAAATCAGAAGGTGATAAAATAGAAAATTAGTGTACTTAAGGTAGAATTTCAGACTGAAGCTTTTCTCCTTCCCATTAATCCAGTGATGGATTATACCACTGTGTCCTCAATACATTTGTTTTAATTAAAGAAAACTGAAGGATGGACTATGCTCATTCAATAATTCAGGTCAGTACCACTATATAATTTTGCACAAGTATATATCCTACCTATCTCTTCACCACTCTAATGAGGTGATATATCAGTGAAAAGGGTGAAAAGCTCTAAACCTTTAGTTTTCAAGCTGCTTTTTTTTTTTTTTTTCATAGTTTTCCTTTTGAAAGTGAAAGGACCCCTCACCCCTACCCCCCATTAACAACAACAAAATAATCTCCTCTCTTTTCAGCTCCTGTCTTGCACTGGCTACAGAATCACAACAATGGCAAGATGAGACTAACCAAGATCGCCTTGTGGCTTCTTTCTGCTCCTTATCTGTTTGATTTTATATTTCTGTTTGATGTTTCTGGAGCTCCTAGCACAACAGGGCATTGGTCCATGACAGTAACTCAGACACAACTGTAATACAAATAAATAAGAAATGTCTTCTATTCAGGAAAACTGAATAGCCTGAAAGGTCCAAAAATAACAGTATTTCAAAAGTTTTAAACATACATATTCTCTTTAAATTTTTGGTTTTTTTCTTGTCCCCTGACAACTGGCTGTTTTCTCAATCCTCAGGTCTGACAGGGCTACCAGTAATTTACTGCCAAGATAGCTGTTAGCTGTTCTTCATTGTTGTACAAAGGGAGGTGTCAAGGCTAGCCAAAACCACAAATGCCACCGATGACAATAAAATCTTAATAGTTGATTACATACAGGCAAACTCAAGAACCTGCTTCTAACATACACTGTAACACCTAACTGGTTTTGATAAAGTCATTTTCAGGTAACTATCATTACCAATATTGCTTTTGTTAAGTTTGTGTTAAATTTATCTCCCCAGTACCATGTCATTATAGTTATTTACATCATGCTATAGATTTCCATGGCAACACACAAAGTGAGGGTGCTACATGGGCTTTCTGAGCACATCAAACTAAGCAGAGCTCTCGAGAGCAGATCAGAGGTGGGAGGGTAAGAGGGAATGCAGAGTAATACAAAGGCGATCTACAGGATGAAATGCTACACGAAAAGTACCAAACACCAGTTAAAGTATCGCAAGCACACAATAGAGAAGACTTGCTGTCAACTGAAGTAGAGAAGTTTCTTTGGTAATGGTAATGCTTAAAATGAGTTGTATTATAACGCCAAAAGGTAGAGAGGGTTGTCAAGAATGAGGTATCTGTGGAAGAAAACCCACAAAAAAACAACACCACCCCCTTCCCCCTAAAAAACCCCAAACAAACCAACCAAAATCCCCAAACCTCCTTTGCATCACATTTTGTTCCCTGGCACTGTGGGTATCTGCACCAGGGCTATTCCCTGGCAAAGGGGTTCTACAGCTGCTTAGAATTTTCCTCACTGTATCAAAAAGGGACATCCTTCATCCTGGAGGGGAGCGTCTGAAATATTTAAAAAAAAAAAAAAAATCTTGCAATATCAGCAGATCAATACTTTGATATTCAGCAGAACTGTATTTTACTTTCTTCCCTTTCTCTTCCAGCTCTGTTGGCCAGCATGCTCAGGCTTCTCTCTTCCTGACCAGAAATCCACAGAATTCTCCTATTCTGAAGTCTGATTTTTGTTCAGACATCCAAGAGCCTCACTCACTTTCAGATTACAAATGCAGAGTATAAAATAATCTTGGAGCTTGGTATCCCTTCTGCTTCCAAAATAAACGCCTTGCATCTGTCCCTCACAAAAAGTATGTGTGTAGATTTGTTTTCTTTTACCCATCTGTTCACATACTCCATGATCCATGATATAGACAGCATTTCTTAAGATCATGCAATATATCTTCATATGACTTGGTGCCATACAATAATTCTAACTAGAGTCTTCTAGATGCTAGTATTCTTGGATGCTTTAGCCACCGAGTTTCATTTTGCCCACCCTTCACAAAAAACATACAACAGGAATAGAGGAAGGGCAGCAGAGTAAAAGGAAAATGATCAGGAAAACATCTGCTTATGAGACAGAGCTTATAAAGACATTTACAATAAGAAGCAGCATTGGGAAAGTCATCAGAATATATCTACTTATCTTGTAGCATTATAAAAGAGATAAAACCAAAAAAAACACAGGAGCAAAATATTGTTATTTGATGAACAATCTTTAGTTCACAGTTGTCTAAATTGGTTTTAATGTTTTGATCAAAATAGCGTAAATAAATTAAACCCCAGGCAAAAAATAAACAAACTTAAGGAAAGAAAACTTTCATTTAATTTTGACAGGCTGTTTCATCACAAGGGTGCTCATATTCAGAAAGACCCTATTTATAATGGTGCAACTTTATAAACAGTAGCCCTTCAAACCTGGGTATTTTATAGCAATTTGCTGTGTTATCCTGGCTCGCTTAGCACCTTAGCATTTCAGTTACATTTTAAAGTTCAAATCAAAGTTCTGTTTTTTTATTTCAAGGTCTTTGCTAAAATATCTGTACAACATACTGCTGCTCAGTCCCATTTATTTGTGTTTATTATCTCATGCTGTTATTTTTTTCAGGAAAGACTGACAATTATGCATTTGCAGATGTAGTAGATCAAAATCCCCTGAACACTCTGGTGTTTGCTCTGGGCTTATTACTCCCTGATACTTTTGCTATCAGTAGAATTTGCTTGTTTACCATTGCTATCTCTATTTAGATCATTTATATAGATGAGAAACAGTGTGAAGTCGCACTGCTGACTCCTGGGAGGTCTCATTTGTTATCTTCTCCCAAATGAACAGCAGCTACTTTTACTACTGTTTGCTATTTTAAGCCAGAGCTCCATTCACACCTGTGTTCTCACTTGCACTTCGCATAGATTTGAGTTTAAAAAAGATTAAGCTATGCTGGCTCCAAATTCAGCAGAGGGGAAAAAGGTTTCCAGAGAAAAGATAAATGTTAAATCCTGGGCCAATGACAGGGAGAAGTGTTTGGCTTTTGCAGCCTGGAAGTGGAGTGATTATATATGCTAGGAAAGAAGGGCGGGGGGCGGGGGGAAGAAAAAGAAAAAGGTCAGCTTGGGAATTTTGCTGTGGCAACTTCTCTTGCACACCTTTATCTTTCTCGGCACACAGAAAAGTGATAGGTAAAGCAAGAAAGTAATTTTACTGGTAGTCCAGGTACAGTTCCAGGGAAGTGGGGGCGAGTTACCTCTAACGTTTCAAGATCTTTTTAGAGGTTGTCTTTGTTTCTCTTTAAAGGAAATAGTTGAGTGCACAGGAGAGTTAATAAAGCTGGCTTCCTATAGATTTCTATTTTGTGATGGGATTTTATTGAAATTTAATACAGTGTAAACTCTGAAACTTTGGTGGAATCTTGCTATGGAGGAAGGGAAGGAGAAGGGGAACTAATTCTCGATGCTAGCAGCTACTTTCAAGAAGTAAATATGTTTAAACTATTAATTCTCCATCAGACTTGGCTGAAATAGGCTGATGCATTCAGAATGGATCTTATTCATCATAATAGATAAAAGTCATGATTAGATAAGACACTTCCTTAAGAAACAAGACTCTTTGAAATGAAAAGAATTAAGCAGAAATGCCACAAAACACTATGAAATCAAAGCTACTGTTTTGGTCATGAGTCAATCCATCCGCTCAAAAAAGCTCAATTTTTTTTTTTCTTTCATGCTGACCAGACTCACTCGCCTCAACTGAAGATATCCTACCCAGAGCTAATTTTAAAACCTACAGCTAAAAACCCAAAAGCCATAGTCTGGAGGCAGGGCTCTTGACATTTTCTCCTGATGTACCCAATTCTCCCCAATAGTCAACGGATTTTTAAACAGGAACGGGCAAGTAATAAGTATCACTTATTCTTTTATTCTCTGTAGTTTGCAATCCCAGATCAACCTATTTACCTTATGCTTATTATGGCCAAGTATAGAGGTTGGGTTTTTTTTGTTTGTTTTAATAGCAAAAATTTCTAACATTGAGTTTCCCTCTTCTTCTAAATTTAGTTCCACCCAATTTCAGAGGATTGGAAATAAGAACTCTGTGAACAGGACTGGTACCCTTCATTGAAACAGGTTCAGTGAAATTAGTGAGGTAACCAAGAACTGCATTTCTTTGACTTCTGCAAGGCATTCAGGTGTGGGACTAGCTGGCAAGCACACCGGTCTCCAAAACAGCTGAATTGAAGAAAGGAGATTCCCCACAATTTGTGTTCCAGTCACATCCCCAAAGGTCTCTGCCAAGGAGGCAGATCCTAGTTTACATGGCCCTCTATTGTGACTGTGAATGTGGTAAAACATTACCTCCATAAATTGTAATGAGTGAAATAATGAAAAAGCCTAGCACGTACTTTTAGCTTAAAAGAAAGCCTTGATGTCCAACTTCGCCTCCATCTTCAGTGCAAATAAGCAGTTTGCTTTTCCACCCTTAAATACATTACCTTGACCCAACCTCTGTCGTGAGAACTCCTTCTGCCATTGTGGAAAGCGTATTACAGTATTAAAAGATCCTTCTTATTTGTGGTGACTCTGTGGTAAAGTATAAATCACAACACTAGCACTAATACTACACTGAATTTTCTGTATCAAAAACCGCCTTCTTTTCCTTTATGCAGCTCTTCTTTTGTCAGCCTTTACATTTTTCATATCAAGGATTACCTCAGCCTTTGTATTTTTATGGAGCAAAAAAACATTGAAAAAAGAATCACATATACCTACAAGATTCTCTTTCTCTTCTGCGCCTTTGCTTAATCATTACAGAAGACCCGCACACAGTTCTCTTCTGTCACAGTGCTGGACTTTTCAGAAAGTATTTCAGCAACCTAAACAACAGGGATATTGTTTGCAGAACCCTGATAAGTAGATGATAATAGTTCTCAAGACATTTTTAAAGCATGCTGAACAAAGCAGGCTGAACCGAGCCTTAGGAGACTGAATATCTCCTGCACACCAGAAGCACTGTAAATATTATAAAACACTAAATGGTGTTTGGGATACACAAAGCGTAAACTTTAAGCCCTCAGGCCACAAGGTCCCTGGTGCTCCTTACAGATGCTTTCCAACTTTGTTACTGTTTAGAGAGCTTCAGCTCAACTGTAGGGCATTAACATTAACATACACCCAGATGATCTCCTCTGATTTTTGTTTCAAGACTGTCTAATCTTCATAGGGTAGTCACAATGTATGACAAGGATTACCCTAATATTTCAGCACTGGAAACCAAAAGTGGAAACTCACTCTTTTCTAAAAATCTTCAAAATATTGTAGGAAAATACAATGGGGTCTCCATAAAGGGCAGCAATTGCCCTTAGGCTAGGGGTTGACAAATCTTTGTGGTTACTGGTGAAAAGTAAATTGATAAGTTCCATCCAAAGAGGCACATGTATTGTGGTCAAGACTTTTTTTTTTTTTTTTTTTTAAAAAAAAAACCTTCTGTGTGAATAAAGCAGACAGCGAGATGTGTGGCATACATTGGCAGGCTACAAAGCTTTCAGACAGCATATGTCACTAGAACAAGGAGAAAAGACTCTGCTTCAAAACTTCTTACAGTAAGGATGAACATTACAAACCAACTGCAGTACTTCCCGCAGCATATCACGACTGACTTGAAATCATTACTGAAAGCCATGCCACTACTCTTGACTTTGCAATAACTCTATGTCTCAGCATTGGTACGATGGCAGCCTAGATCGACAAATAGTAGCTAAAACTGGCTCTGGGCTTTTGTATCTATTGGTCTTTGTTAATTGCATTTCTACTTTCTTTATCACATTTGCTTCTAAACACTCAGCAGTGCAGAGGATGCTGACAGGGCAAGTAAGTTTCGTCCTATGTTCACAAACAAGCCTCTACAAATAAGACTTTAGGCTGGATGCCGCACTATATAGCTACTGTCACTATGGGAGTCGAAAAACAAAGCAGTGCAACTCTTGTCAATGATCCTAAGTATGTAAGAAGGAGAGACAACAAATGCCTCCAGGGACACACTGATATACGGAGTTAACTAGCACTTGAAAAGCCCAACGCCTGTGTTCCCCCCACTGCTAGAAGCAGCTCTACGTTGACTCATAGCATATTACTCAGTCACAAGGGGATTCATCTTGCCTAATCTAAGGTGCTCACAAAGTAGATGGTGACATCTCAGTTAGTTAGCCTTGTATAACCAGTGGAAGGCAACTGACACTTCTACTAGAGTATGGATCATCTTGTCCAGAGAGGGACGTCTATAATAAGTCAGAGGAATCACAGCCTAGAAGCAATGATTATTCTCCATTTTCTATGAAGAACTCTGGAGGAGAAGATGCCTTGAGAGATGTAAGGGCTTTTCAAGCAATAGAGTAGAAAATGGAAGGCTATTTATGTCAATAACTAGACTATTTTTCATACACCACAGGGTATGGAACAGCAAAATCCTAATGTTGCCTCTGTTTGTCATTCTGCAACTTCTATGCAACACACAAACACATCAGCCCAGAACACACGTGTCACGGAGCAGAGAACAGCCTCCTGGCTTCACACTGTTATCTCCGAGAGAAAAAGAAAAAACCTCCATTTCATGTCTTGCTCCTTTTTCATACTCCTGTTCATGCATAGCTACAGTAACTACCAATGTGTAAAAGACTACAAGAAAACTACTCTTATAGATCACAAAGCCTGACTGCCAAGAATAGGGTAAGTCTGTGACTACTTTGAGGTGGATGTATGCTTCTATTTCTCAGCACTCATATCAAGTCTAAGTGTTTCACAAAAATACAGATTCTCTCTTTTAGCAGAAATTCACAGTTTGAATCTCCACTGCCGTACACTTTGTGCAGTTATTCCTACCTGTGCTAATCAACTGTATAGCTGTACATGAATACCTCAGCTGGCAAAGAAGGTGGCCTTCAGGATCCAAGAGGGCTTTGAAATTGTATTTCAGTTGTCTCTTCTAAATTGGATCAAGTTTGTTTTTACTGAAAAGCGCATCACTTCCTAACTACTCTGACACCCAAACAGACTATTCAATAAAGTCTGCTAGGGTAAAAATTCTAAGCTATATTATATTTTATACCATCAAGAACTTTCCTGAGGTAGGTAGAAGACATGTTGTTGTTCGATCTTATCAATTATATAGGAAAATAAGGAGAAGAATGGTATTTCAAATAGCACAGCAGGGCCCCAGAACCACAGTGGAATACTATATTCAGGATTAATTTAGATGCTCTTCCCTCTCTCAAAAATCAGAGTGCACAGTTTGGTGGTGGTGGGGAAGGATTATTACTATTTTGGTGGCATTTTCTGTCTTTTGCAAAGGGTTACATATAATTGTAGAGTTTTGTCAGATATGCATTTTGCAAGTAGATACGGGAAAAGCGGTCTACAAGAGAATTGGTTCTTTTGTTTAAACAAGGACCACTGTAGTCTGGGCACCTTCCAGATGAAATGTTGCCGTTATACACTGGGACCCAAAGAGACTGTGGTGCTAATATAAGACTGTCTCTCTTAGACCTGTCAACCATGTATCAGAAGTACAGTGTACATATGCATGTCACACTACAAGGACAGCAGTACTTGTACTGGGTTACATGCTGTGTAGCAATATGTAGATTTTTATAAAGCTTTGTTTTAGAGAGGGAAAACTGACCCTCCACTCCAATTGTCTGTCATGTTTCATCCAAATATCCTCTTATTCCTAAAAACTTTAGTCCTCAGAAGACTAAGTAACATGGCACAGGCAGAAAGACTAGAGGGTCAGGATGCATTATTTAGTTACAATTCACTGCTTGAGCTGTGCTGTTTTCATACTCCTAGCCTACAGCAGAAAACACCTCTAAATGCATTAGCCTAAATGAATGGGTTCAACCTAAGTTGTTCTTCCTCTTATTTGTGAAACAGGAAAAGTACTGCAGCTCAGCTGCTGTGAAATAACCAGCAAGGATTTGGGTATCTGAGCACATAGTGAGTAGGTGAGTAATAAGGACAGACACTCCCTACTGCCGGAGGTGATGTGGTGGTTGCAGCCTGCCTTAATTCCCAAACCAGGATCATAGTTCAGTCAAGTTAGAACTTCAATATTAATCAATGTGTTCTGCTCAGATTCTCATTTGTTAGGCTTCAAGTTAAACCTAAAAGAGACAAACTTTTTAGCAGAGAAACGAAGCACATCGACACGGTTCAGATTTACCTCAGTCTGTCTTTACTACATCCAGGCCTTTTTTATGCCAGCACACTTGTCTTTGATTATATTCCTGGTGTCAAGGCTTTTGGAAGGCCTTCCACCCAGCACAGCTCTGCCCTGAGCACTGCACTAGCCTGCACTGTACAACTAGTGCAGCCCTAACCACATCAGGGAACAGCCTTTTTGAGGGACTAGTGGCTCCCTAGCTCATCAGTTTCTTAAGAATCACATAAAAGTTAATGTTTAATCTCTTAATAAAGCTGTCAGAGGTAAACATCACTTTACTACTTTCTTCTTAAGGACACTAGACACACTCTGAGGGAGACATATAGATCTAAATGAAGTCAGCTCTTAAACTACTCTCCACCTTCCATAAGAATAAATCTCCCTCAAAGGGCTCTGACAATATGACTGGTGTTGGGGATGGGGGCAGGAAGGAAGGTAAGAAGAGGAGAACGAAACAAAATCACCCTCCAAACCCAAACAAGCCTTCATTCCTGACCTCAGACACTGAGGATACAGGATTCTCTGTATTGCTTCAAAGCACTTTCCTATCCTATCTGGTGTTCTGTTTCCAGCCATGGCTGATTTTTATTGCTTCAGAGGAAGGGAGAAAAACAAACAGAATACGTATAGCCAAGTACACACTGGAGGAAAAAAATCCTTCTAATGTCTGTAGGAGACTAAGGTACAAGTAACTGAGCACAGAATCTCATCCTGAGTTTCAATGGCTCTGTATATTGTATAGTATCACACCAGTGAAAAATGAGTTTAAAACACTCCCACTGTTTTGATCAGATACAATTGCTTACAGTCACAAGGCACTAGTGTTTATTTTTGCACAAGATGTTAGGCAATTTGAAATCTGGTCTAGTTCAGCACATGTTCCCTTTTCAAACCTGCATCAACTCTTTCTTCCCGTGATGACTTCTAAAGCTTCAGCTTTTTGAGATTCACCTCTGAAGTAATCAGCTGTCTCTTTCTGCTACTCGTTTACTAAACCATGAAGTTCTTTTGTACGAGTGCACAAATTGCATTTCCAACAATGCGCCAAAGAATACTCCAAGGCTGACAAACAGATGCATATACAACACAGATAATACAACAGTTTCAGGGCTATCAGGAAAAGTGCACAGCAGTTTCTGTCTGCACATATTAACATCCAAGTCATCTAAGCACTTCTTCTGTGCCTCTGAGTCATCCCGATTGCTATGGATTACCATCTCTCTGGAGATTCAGGATGGCATTCCCATTATCCACTTAGCTACATGCTTTTACTATATCATCCACTTAACTTAAGCTGATACTACCAGCTGCCATTACTTCTGTGTTATGAATACTGGAGTTGTTAGACATCAACCTGCCATTCCTCCCTCTTCCAGAGGATGTAAAGTCAGGAAGTGTTGCAGCATTTAGCTTAGAGCTTATAAAACAACCTGAAATGGCAAAACCTAAGCTTCGGAATTTGTTAGCTATAATTTTGATTTCTTGGTTATCAGTAGGTAACCATACTTGTTTCAGTACTGATATGTCAAAATTTTTGCTCACAAAAGAAACACTTGCTATAGGTCTAAACCAGAATGGAAGAACCAGACATGTTCTTCTTACTCTAGTATTTTGTTTAGTTGGTCCACTGAATGACAGGACTCTCAAGTTTCCACAGCTTTCCCCATCCATGTACCAAATACATCACTTGAAAAGTGTGACCGGGTTACAAAATGAGTCACAACAAAGTAGTTTGCATTCAAACAAAAGGCAAGTGCAATATCTACATTATTAACAAAATCTATTTTGTTAGAGTCAGATCAAATGGTTAACACAGTACATAGAGTTAAAGAACATGAGTCACAATGCAAGACATTCTGCATTCAGTTTTACAAAGCTATTCCAGTTTCAAGACAAGTAAGCCTAGTTTTAAAATGACCTACTAAGTCACACTACCCCATTAAGTTTTCCATAAAAATCACCTTATTACCTTCAAATGCTGTTCTCTGCTTTATATCATAACTCCTAGACTGGATATCTTTCATGAAAAGATAAACTTCTTCACTATTTCAAAATTTTCTTTATAGCTGTTAATGTTACCTTCATGGAAAATTTGACAAATTTGATAAAGTCTTCATCATATGTATTTGCATGGCCTAACAAGCTACTAAATAACAGCCAAACTGTTCCAGGCACTGTTTAAAAAGGCAGAAAGACCATAATCTGAAGAATTTTAATTTAAAGAGAGAAAAAAACCCCAATACATAAGAGAAAGACATGTAACACAAGCCGAATGAACAAAATACTGCTCATTCAACAGCTTTTGGAAACAAAAAATGGTGTGAGGTACTTGGGGAGGTGTGGAAATGAGGGCATGGAAGGAAAGGTACAGATCTAAACTGGGGTGAAGATACTGTAAAGAGTAGTGAAAATGTAGGAACACTTAAGGTGAGGCTGAGCCAAGACTGTACAAAATCCTTGATATAAATTAGGTATTTACTGAGACGGAGAAGGAATTTCATCTTCAGGGAACATACCCCTTCCTCCTCCTTCCCTGCAGCTTTTATTGCTGAGCACAATGTCATGTATTATGGAATATCCCTTTGGTCAGTTGGGGTCAGCTGTCCCAGTGGTGCCTCCTCCCAATCTCTTGTGCACCCCCAGCCTACAAAATCCTTGATATAAATTAGGTATTTACTGAGACGGAGAAGGAATTTCATCTTCAGGGAACATACCCCTTCCTCCTCCTTCCCTGCAGCTTTTATTGCCGAGCACAATGTCATGTATTATGGAATATCCCTTTGGTCAGTTGGGGTCAGCTGTCCCAGTGGTGCCTCCTCCCAATCTCTTGTGCACCCCCAGCCTATTTGCTGGCAGGACAGCATAAGAAACAGAAAAGGCCTTGATGCTGTATAAGCACTGCTCAGCAATAACTAAAACACAGGTATGTTATCAACACTGTTTTCATGACAAATCCAAAATACAGCACCATACAAGGTACTATGAAGAAAATTAACTCTATCCCAGCCAAAACCAGTACAAATGTCTCTGCGACAGCAGTGTACATGTTGATCCCACAAACATCTAAAAAAGGTGGCACGCTAAGGACTATAGTCTTTTCTTACCTTAATGCTGCATACTAGTCCTATGACTGTTTTATGTATTCAATAGGGAGAGCACGCAATCCCTCTTGTCCTCAGTGGTTTTCTTTGAAATCACAGACACTGACATCAGCAAGACCAGAAGTTGCCGAGTACTTTACAGAATGGCTCCCAGTGTATGTGTATTTATCTGCCTGTAGAATTACTAATCATTAAAAAGTCTGTCCCCTTTTCAAGTGAAAAAATATTTAGTTTCTCTAGCTTATGACGGTCTTTGTAAAGAGCAGTGCTATATTGATTCTTTCTTCAGTGTGTATACAAACTCATTTATAATGTTATGACCTGAACTGTAGAGCACAAATTTAAAATGACCTGTACATATTACTTGGTAACATTTGGATTGCAAGTTAAATACTCCCTGATTAAACATGAATGCTTTTCCCTGGGAGTACGAGATATCTTATCAGAAAAGCCTTCTTATCAAATTCACCATCCTGGAGGCAGACACATTCTCTTGCAGTGCTGGGAGTTTATAATGATAAAATTAACAATGTTGTATTTCCCAATGAAGTCAGCAGTAGTGCACTGCATCCTACCATTAATCATTAGAGCCAGTTCTCATAACAGAGCCACTTGCTGGCCCTCAGGCACCTGCATCACTCCCCAAGCAATTTCAGTCCCCAGCAATAACTTATCGCAGAAGCCAGGGATCAAGATTAAAAACCCGGTGAATAATGGGAGACTGTGTGCACCTCTATTCCTTTGGTAGATACAAGCAAGCTAATAACCTCCTTAAAGGGGAAGCAAATCATTCCATATTCTTCACTTTATAGACAAGCCAGAAAAGACCTGTATCTATGTCTCAGTAAAATTTATTGTATTGTTTAAGTTACTTGTTTCTGCCTTGTGGAAGTCATCAGCATGCATAAAACATTCGGGGGGGGGGGGGGGTGGGGGGGTGGTGTGTCCTCTGTTTTGTGCACTTTTCCAAGTACACTATATTCTGCATTCCGCTTACAATAAAAACTGCAGGGGAAAGAAATTTTCATTTAAATCAGAAATTCAGAAACTTTATCCATTTTGCAAAAGTATTTGGGCAAGCAGTATAATCAGAGGCCAGATTTCCAGCTGGTACAAAATGGCTTGAATTGACATTTGTGCCACAGAGGTGATAAAAGAGCCCTTGCAGATGCATTTCAGCCATGGCTTCTCCCCCTCTCTCCTTCCCAGTCACAGGGCACGGTACTAAAATACTGAGCGTTCTGCTGCTGCTGAAACTCAGTGCAATTCTCTGGGAAAGAGCCTGCTGCAATCGATGTAGCTCACAACTTGCTAAACATACAAGAGAGACAGGCAGGTCTGGAAATAAAAAAGGAGTATGTTACAGAAACCTTCATGGGAACCTAACTTAAATGTACCTGCTGGAAGAAAAAAAATGCATGCATGCATACATACATATATGTATATGTATGTCTGTAGGTACAGTTATATATAAAGGTTTTTGTCTCATTCAATTCAACATCAAGTATTATTCCACTTTCCAGTCCATATGCTGAGTTACCCCAGCTATTCGTATTTTTGCCTACAGAGCATATGCAACTTTTAAATTATTAATATTCTTACACTGTTTATTCAAAAATTAATCTGGAAAATTATTTGAAGTAAGGGAAGTAGAGTCTAATCTAAGAGACTGAGACACAGTATATTGTGCTGCTCTTCAGTGTTCTCAAGAATTTCATATCTCAAGTTTTCTTTTTTGGGGGGTTACTATAAAGGGGGTGCTTGAATTCCTGAGTGAAAAACAATAATTACCATGCTTAATGTGATTAATACTTGCTACAGGTTTTGTATGAGGTGAGCTGAGAAAGAATTTCAAGTATGGCATTGAAGAGAAAAAGAATACAGGGAATTTAAGAAAGATAAATGTAAAACGGCTGTGTTAAAAGTATCCAGTTTATATAAGCAGTTCTTTACCACACCTGTATATGATGCCTTAGTCAACAGCAATTTCAGACAACGCACTGAGTTGAACCAGTACAAGATATAACAGTGTATCTTTGAGAAAAACGTGTGAAGAAATTATAACTGAGTCATAGTTGGGCTGATTTCATAATGAATACTGCATGGATTCAGAGGAGAAACCTCCGTCATGTGGATCTAATTTGCCATTTAGAGTATATAAAATGTTAAGAATTATGGAGACTGCAAATTAATCTTTAAAAGCTGAAACATAACAAACACCAAAATCTCTAAGAGAGAGAAATGAATGGATACCAAATGTGACCACAAAAATTTGTCAAGTGAGACTAGGCATCGAGCCTAGTTAGAAATTTTAAGTGTTCAACTGTTTTCCTAAGAGTTTTCATAAACCAGTTATTTTCAATTGACAGGTCTCAAAAATTCTGCCTCTGACTTTCCTACCCACTAAAAATATAAGTTCATCATGGCTATAAAAGCTTGATACACCCCAAAAGCTTTCCAAGCATACACTCAAATGAAATAACAGTCATTACTACTTACTGATGTATCTGTAAACCTACATAAAAATCACATTATGCTTAATGATTTAGAAATAAATAATAATGTATTAATGTAATGGATGTATTTCTGAATAGATGCATTTCTGAATACCATGTGATATGCTGGAGTGTCAAACGGTTCAAGCTTAGTGCTATTACCATTACTTCATGAGGTAAGGTAATTAGAAACAGGGACAATGTTGGACTCAGAAATGTGTTGTGATCAGTCCAAAATATGTAGTAAACAAAAAAAATGCGATCTGAATGTTGAATGTCCTAATATTCTGACCATACTCAATCTATAGACAGTTATTTCCACCCAAGAATCACATAAGATGCCATTATTCACTTGTTCATGTTCAGTTTGTGCCCAGGGTGGGGAAAAACCTGAAACTGAATTGAATAATTCTGCTGAATGATTTTTCCTGATTAACTCTAACAATAATTCATCTTCCACAAAAATTTAGTCCTTCCTGATTGGATCTTTGTTTTTGATAAAAGAATTAAAAAGCATAGTATTATACCTCAAGTTTCAGCAAAATATCTCTACTGAGCATATCTTGGGATCCTGTGATTTTTATTAATATTACAAAAGTCTGTTGTAGGGGGGAGAATAGACAATACTGCAAGTCATACAGTTACTGGGACTCTAAAATATTATACCCATGTCATTCGCTTTACAAACGTCAGAAGTGGTGTCAACTGAAGCCTTCAGAGATACGACGCTATTAGCAACTTCTCCACATGTTCTTGAAGGAGGAAAGATCAATGAGAAAATGCTTCAAAAGCTGGGTACAATTGATGTACTACTGATGGAATGGCAGAGGAGCAGAGGTATTTTCGCCATGTCTCAAGGAAGGCAGGCAACAATCTGACGAAAATGTTTCTGCAGGATTATGCTTCAGAGAACACAGTCCACAGGTGGATGAAGAAAGCAGCATAACAAACAGTTTTTACAAGTTTATGGCTTAGTCTGGTAGCAAAGGCTTTTATTGAACAAAAAGAATTGGCTTTCTAACCATGCACCTGGGGTCATAGAGGTTTGTAAACCAGATCTTTACATCTTGCCAAGTAAGGACATAACCACATCGTAGAATCTATTTTCCACTCTTGAGTTAGTCCTTACCATGCAGACTACAGGCAACGTGGGTGCCAGAAAGTCCTGTACCATTCATTTCAATGTCTATTTCTCACTACTGTAGTTGACATCTGCCTATTCATCAGCCTGAAAAACCATCCTTTTGCTGACTTAATAAATAATCAATAGACCTTTTCTAGTCTTGCTATCAATTCCTTATTCACAAGCAGTGAAGTCTAAGCCAGATGGAGCTCAGTGGTACCCAGTGAAAGAACAAGAGATGGCAGGCACAAACCAAAATAAAAGACATTCTATTTAAACATCAGAAAAAAGCTTTTTTCCCTGGATGTGATTGAACACTGGAACATGCTGCCTAAAGAGGCTGTGAATTTTCCATTCTTGGAGATATTCAACACCCATTTGGATATTGCCCTAAACAACCTGCCCTATTTGACCCTGCTTTGAGCAGGGAGGATGGACTAGATGATCTCCAGATGTGCCTACTGACCTCAACCATTCTGTCATTTTATGATTCTATAAAAAGATTATATATACATAGTTGACACCTTGTGACTCACCCTGGTCCAATGCCTTTGACTGCAAACCTAAGAGATACCTGTGATTACCAACAAACTGTACAAATATATGTTCCCTCAAACATTCCTTCTCAGCAAGTGGCAGTCAGCTTTCAACACACACTCCTCCCTCGGATATCAAAATGGGCCTTCCTGTCTGCAAGCATAGTTTCAAAGAGCTACGTGTGTGATCCCTGTTGTACAGGGTGCTGAAGGCTAACACAGGTACGATAGCTGTTCTCCGCAGGAACTGTATGTGTGGGGTAGTGGGCAAGAGGGCAGCCTGAGCCAGGACACAGCAATGACCTGTTTACAACGCATGGTTTGTTAAGAGGTTAATCGGATTTTCAGTGAGGAAGAAATGCATGGAAGATCACTGTGGATGCTGTTGTGGAGAAAAAGTTCAGTCTCCCTTGGTTATAGAATGGATAAATTAGGGACTTCCAGAAACAGCGATATTAAGAAAATGAAGCTAATGTGAAGATACAGTGCAAGTATCTGCTAGACCTGACTTAAGGCCGGAAGAACTTAAGTTTTGATTTAGGAAAACAACTGAGAATAGGCCAAGGCCAGTCGTCTTTCTAAAAACATACAACAAGGTGTTTGACTTTAGGTAAATGCTCAGGCCTTGTTTAAGATGTTGTTAATTGTCTTCTCGAAAGAGGCTCTAAATCAGCATTGCAGGTGGAGACAAAAAAGCACCAGTGGAGACAAGAAGTTGTTCCACTAGCAGAGACAGTCAAGACTTCCAACACTTCTGAAATTCAAAGGGGAAGAGGAAGAGGCAGGCTGACTGTGTGTTATGTTATGGAGGAAGTATTAGATTTGAAGCAGTTGTACAACAGACCAGAGAAAATCCGACAGTGACTACTCTGGCAAAGGATGTAGTATCGGCAATTCTTTTTTTCTTTTTCCCTTTCTAAGAAAATATTTTTAATCCCATAGCTCTTAGCCCAGTACAATTCACTATTACTCCCTCTGTTCCATGAGAACAGTAATTTTCCTAAGAGCAGGTAGTGGAAGACTATATTTATGAGCTAAAACTTAGAATTGTTAGACTGTTAGAAAAGTTTCCCTAATTGGGTTATTTTTTCTGCAAATTGGTCTAAAAATATCAAAGTGTCTTTAGTATTCTTGTAGCATTGCTCATACAGCTTTAAATAAAACAAAAATAAATAAAATGCTGAAGTAAAATAAACTGAAATAAAGCAATACTTAACATTTGATTTTTCACTAGGAAGAAAAAAGTTGGAATTATTATACTAGGTTTGACCGATATGTTAAAAACCAAAAGCTATAAAAATGAAAGCAAAGGTTCAATCCTGAAAATGCTTATGCACGTGAATAATTAAAAGACTCTCGAGTAAAATTATTCATGCTTCGGACTTCAGGCACAAGTGTCAGGATGCAAAAAAACAAGTTATCATCTCATATTGAAATTTACAGCTTTATATTGTCTAT
>NW_009217698.1:18936-26941 GCF_000690835.1 Fulmarus glacialis
CTGCTGATTGCAGCGAGGGGTTTGCAGGAGATAATGATCAGTACATGATCATGCCATTCAAATCCTGCCTGTTTTGGGTACAGAAGACACATTTGTGAGATTATCTGCATCTTATAAAGCCCTACCTTGTATTTATATACAATCAAAACCAAGATATTTATCATTTAGTTGCTAAAAGTTTGTATTTTTTCTTAACTGTTACTTTAGAATTATCTCATCTGCTAATACCTTCCTTGAAATTGTGCTTAGATTAAAAACATCTCTAAAGGAAATAGAATAAGATATTTCAATAGATCCATATTTTTTTGTAATAGTCCCTACACAATGCATGCAAAAAAATCAAGCTGTTGAACACAAGCAAGCATCAGTTTGCAAAGGCCCTCAACTGTGTGAGCGATTCTTATTAAAGAAAAAAACAGACATCAAAGGAACACAACTACTCCTTAGCCTTGAATAAAAATATTTCTGTTCTACCAAAAATGCCCAGGTACAAAGCGTCATTCAACTCTTTTCCTCTTTCAGGTGGCTTAGTTTTACACAAACTTTCTCTTCAACGTAGAATGTAACATGACTTTGTAAAGAAGAGGGATTTGGGATTTTTTTAGTGTGTTATTAAACCTTGAAGACTCAAACATTTTGCTGAGTTAAGGCGATTCACTACATTGCCCTGCTTAAGCTCAATATCTACTTCTGTGTTGCCTATTTTAATCTTAGTTGCAAGTTAAACTGACATTGTTGAAGCTTTTTCCTAAGGGTTTCCAACATATAAGCTAAATTGCAGTACCTTGTAAATGGGGTTTTGCCTATTCAGCAGATGGATAGCCATTGATTAAGCTTCAGTGACTTGTCTGTGAATATGAATTCTTAAAGACACTGATCTGCAAAATCCAAAACCCAGTGATAGATTGGTAGAATATTACAGTGCAGTACTCTTGAAATTAGTGGAAGTTGTGTGCATGAGACCAAAGGGCTGATCTAGCACTCTGTGTTTATGTAGGCCAACAATTTTATGCTCTTTAATATTCCACCATTTGAAAGAGTGGAAATGTGCCCCTCTACTAATCTGATTTCACCAACTTTTAAAGGTCTGCAGTCTCCAAAAAGGCCGATCTTTTTAGCAAAGCATTTTTAATTTTAACGTGTTATAGAAATAGTAACAAAGTATACTTCTGAGACAACTTAAGGAAATGAGAGTTTACTGAACCCCCACAACCTGATGGCTGATGAAAGTCAATGGCAGAGAAAGGTATGCTATGAATTGCTTTCCATGGCTCAGTATGTGTGTTTCAATTGAATATTTTAAAGAGCAAAGCATATTTCAGAGTTGAGCCAATTTAGAATGTAAATTCAGACTCTGTGCTTTCAGAATTATTATCCTTATGAATACACCCTGGAGTACTTTGGTTTTGTTTTCTCTTCTGAGCAGCAAACTTTGACACAAACAGCCTGTGGATCAATAAGCAACTTGTTTTGCGGTCTCCATATGCATTGATTCACAAACCATTTGTCTCCTTGTAAACACCATAATAAAACAATTATCACTTAATAATGCACCATTACATCATCAATAGCCAATCAGAATGCTGAGGAATCATAATTTTCTTGTCCCTGTATATCATCTGTATATTGTAGTTCATTCAATTTCAGAATAAATCAATATATATTTCTTTCCATGGCCTGGGTGTTTTGGAAGTGCTCATGTAATTTCTGCCTAAGCAAACAAAAGACCACCTGAGAAAACCAGGTAACTCTAGATTTTAATAACCTGGAAATAAATGAATGAAAGCAGATTTTAAATGAAAAGTTTGTATTGAGGAGTTTAGCATACAATATCTATTACAATTGGTATTCTCATTTTTAGATAGAAACATGCTCTGAATTAATTGAGGGAGCCAATTTTGGTACCTTATGTGTAAGATATACATAGGTGCAGAAAAGCCAAGAAGTTTTACAGAGCCAGGAATTTTGGTTAAGATGAAAATTAAATTGCTAACTTTTGTAGGTATGCAGTGGTAAATTGAGGAACACTATCTTAATTCTGCCAACCTGTGGTATGAGAAACCCTATGATCTTCACCAGACATGAGGAAAACGCAGGTTGGAAGACACTTTGGGAGGTATCTAGCCCAAGCTCCTGCTCAAAGCAGGCCTGCTGTGAGATCAGACCAGGTAGCTCAGGCCTCGATCCTACCAGGGCTTGAGAACCTCCAAGGATGGAGGCTGAACAACCTCTCTGCAACGTGCTCCACTGCTTCACTGTCGTTGGGGTGGACATGTTTTCTCTATCTCCGGTCTGAACCTCTCTTGTTTCAATTTGTGTATGTGTCTCTTCCTCCTGCCATAGACCTCTGTGGAAAGCCTGCCTCTGTGCCCTTCATGACCTCTTTCTAGGTACTGGTGGGCTACTGTTAGGTCCTGCTAAACCTTTTCCTGTCCAGGTTGAACAAGCCCCATTCCTACAGTCTCTCCTCACAGAACATGTGCTCCAGCCCTGACCATCTGGGGAGCTGTTCACTGAACTCCCCCAGTTTATCAGTGCCTTTCCTGTATTGTAGGACCTAAAACTGGATGCAGTACTGTAGACACAGACTAATGACTGCTGAGTGGAGGGGAATAACCACTTCTCTGGACCTACTGGCTATGCTCCTTATAACACAGCCCATGATACTGTCAGCCCACTTTGCTGCCAAGACACACTGCTGGCTTGTGTTCAGTTTGCTGTCCACTAAGGCATCCAGATCCTTTTCAGCAGAGCTGCTGCTCTTCAGGCTGTTTTCGCAAGGGCTTCCTCCTTGCCGGGCGCAAGACTTCGCATTTCTCCTTGCTGGATTTTGTAAGGTTCCAGTCAGCCCACTCCTCCAGCCTATCCAGGTCTCTCTGGATGGCAGCCCTACCTTCGCTCTATTAACTTGTCCCCTCCTCTCCAGTTTCATGTAATCTCCAAACTTGACGTAAGTTTGATCCATCACCTGTTGCAGGTCGCGAATAAAGATGTTAAACAGGACAGGTTTTCCATGCAGACCCTGCAGTGCTCCACTTGGTATCAGCCTCCAGATAGAGCATGATCCATCGACCTCTACCCTCTGACCACAATCACACAACCGGTTTTGACCCATCTGGTTGCCCACCCATCCAGACTGGAATATCCTCACTGGAATATTGTGGGAAACCGTGTCAAATGCCTTGCTAAAGTCAAGACAAGTGATATCTCTGTTCTCTTGTTCATAAATCCAGTCATTTTTCACAGAAGGCAATCAAGTTGGGCAGGCAAGCTTTACCCCTGGTAAATTCATGTGACTCTTCCCACTCACAATCTTCTCTTTCATGTGTACCAGGAAGACCAAAGTGAAGCTGACCTGTAGCTCCCCACATTGCAATTTTGGCTGTTTTGAACATGGGTAATGCTAAGCAATTCTGAAAAAAAATCATGACCCATGACATTCTGAATATAAACTATCTTGTCTCTTAATCACCTATTGCAAATATTCTCCTTCCCTCAAACATACATGCATAGATACCATCTATGGTTTGTGTCTGGAATGCCTTTGGGCTTTCTGTTCCAATAACAATTGCCTTTTGTATACCAATGACTTTTTTCCCTAATAAGAAATTATTTCACAAAAGAGAGAGAATCAAGTCCCAAAATTTCTGATTTTTTTTTTTTTAAATGAATTGCTAATTTGGTCATTTGCATTCCCATTTTTTACTAGCAATATAAGGTTAAGAGTCAATAATGACAAAAATTAAATGTGACATTTAAAACTATTTCTTTATGGGAAAGGAAACCATACGTTTAAACTTCTCCAATGAACCCAACATTGGGTAGGACTGTTGCCTAAAAATGCCTAATGCTATCTGTCAGTAATATTTTTCTCAAGAGTTATTGATAAATCCTCCTAGTCTAGAATATACTTATTCAAAATTTTCGAAACCTACAGGTGTACTATGTTGATAGTAAAGGTACTCATTAGGTCATTTTTAGAGCAGATTGTCAGATATCACTGAAACATCTCCAAAAAAGAGCTTTTGAGGTCATTAAATCAAACCTCTCACTGACATGGTGTATACGTCTTACCTAGTAAGGTTCTGATAATTTTCTTTAAGCAGAGTAGACCCTACATTAACAAATTAAAAAACCCAAAATACACACTTGCAAGTCTCTCCTCCTTTATCTAAAGGTGGTGAAAATCAACCTCTATTGTATCACCTCTATTCTGTTTATCCATGGCTTTCAAGAGGCATTTAATACCTCCCTTAGTCCTTCAGAAAAGGACTCTAGTGGGCAGACAGATAAATGGAAAAAGGTTATAAAGGGAACTCCCTGACACGGAAAGGTCAATACAGGCCAACAAGCACAGTTGCAAAAGCTGTGTCTTTATATACATACATGTAATGGATCATTCCCTGTAATTTTTAGATTGTGCTGGAACCACAAATTACAGCAATTTTTGATTGATACTTTAACTACTGCACAAGCATTTGGACAAAAAATTGTATCCTGGGAAGGCAGGTTAAGTCACCTTACAAGTAAACAGAGTACCTAAGGTATTGGAATGTTCTTCCTGTGTACTTATTTGATCATAAATTTAACCGTACTTTACACCTTGTGTTTCAGAACTAATTCGTCATGTTACTATTGTGATGGTCAATTAGCATACCTTTTGGTATCTATAAGGAATTAACTTAATTCCAGTGACCAAACCCACACCTATTTTTGTCAATATTACCTGCAGTTGCCCCCTTCTATAGTGATACAGACCCTGAAAGCGGCAGGGTACACTGCACAACCACTCTTCTGAACAGAATTCCTTCCCAAGACAAATGAAGCCCTCTCACAGCCGTGATATGACAAAAACCTACTATTGCTGCTTCTATGCAGTGAATTGTACTGCCTGCTTTCACTGTGGGTAAAGATGAAATTTCTGTTTCCACCTCACACCACAGCAGCCTGCTGCTTCAGAAATCAAAGTTTAACTCCTCACAGAGAAAAATATGTGGTCAGAAGAACAAAGAAGGGCACTGACTGCAGATTCACCCCCCAAACTCTCATACAAAAATTGCACACACTTCTCAATCTTCAAGATAACTACCTGCAAGGTCCCCCCACTGCCAAGATGACAGAGGATGACGGAGATGACAGTTGTTGCTAGCAGTGTCATGAATTTGAATATTCGTAAAGAATAATGGTCCCTGGAGGCTACATAAATGCTACAGCAAAACCACCTCAGACTTCAACGTCTTGCATGACCACACAGCATTCTGCTGTAATTACTACCTTTTTGTTATGCCTAATGACATTTAAAGCCACCTTCTTTCATTAGACGGTTATTTTTGTAGTACTGGGCGGTGATCAGAGGCCCACATTTCCAAGAATATGCAGGATGTTAGAGAATAGATAAACTGTCCTGGGTTCAGCGCTATCATGTGCTGCATTCACCTAACAACATTACTACAGATGTCTGCTCCATTTCTCTTAATGTAATGCCCATCTGCCGTTTCTGCTAGTTCCACCTTGAGAAGAGGAGGCCCACAGCAATAGTGCTTCCCCCCCGCCTTTTTTTTTTTTAAACTTCAGGCGGTTTACTTGGGGAAGTACATTTGCTCTAAGTTAGTGAGGTCCAGTTCTTGAAGGGCAGGGGCACAGGAGCTCCTTACCACTGAGGCTGAGGCAGAGCCAGAGCTTTCCATGTTTTCTGTAACATTTACTTGGATTGTAATCACTGTAATTTTTACAAGTTAATAAATATTATTATTCTAAACTGTAGTATCTGCTGATCATTGTATGCCCATTTAATTGCAAAAGCTTTTAAAATCCTGTATCACATTAAGGAAAGGCTGTGCTTGTAAAGCTATAATTAATAGTGCATGACAGACTAAGTAAAATGAGATGAAATTTGGCCATTACAAACCTGACTCCCAGAAGAGGTTCACCACATCTGCATAGGGTACCAGTGATCTGAGGCAGGGGAATTTGCTAGTTCTACATGATTTAGATCCTCTGCTCGCTTACGAAAAGAAATCAAGCCTCATGTATAAATCCTGGCTTGAAACAAACAGTCATGAAATTGTTTGCTAACCATACATATCTAAGCATGTAGTTAGACATATTAGATGTTTATCATCAACACTTAGGTTCAAAAGACGACATTAAATTCAGACTTTAAAATACTGTGCAAAAATGTGTTTATATAGCAACTGACCAGCAAATGATAGGAGTTACAGAAGCACAACAGCAGCAGCTCAGATACGACTATGCAACAATGTGCTTTTATGTCTCTAATATCGTGTGTTTATCTTTTTGGACAACTGAATGATTATTATTTTGTTTGGCAGTATGGTAGACTTTTGTGAGTCTAACAAAATAACCTCCCTAAATACATAGCAATGAGTGTTAAATTCAGCTGGCCTGGAAAGGATGGCATCTGCTTCAGCTTTTATTTTTGGCTTGCAGGGTTTCTCCCACTCTCCACGTCAAACATTGCATTCTATCTTTACATTTCATTTTTACCAATGCCAGTATCAAAAAAATTAAAATATCTTTCAAGATATTACAGGGGGAGATGTCAAGAGGATCCCTTTTTTCTTTGCATCAGTTCTGAAGACCCAGTGCAAAGGACTAGGCTTAATTAGATCCTTAAATACTTGAAATTGCCTAATGTATCTTGCCATATATGCCATCGTTATTTGTTCTTGATTCAACCATCAAATTAACCTCCCAGCTCCCCCCAAAGAGATTTCTGAAAAACAAATTTTACAGATAACTGTAAAGATCTCTATAGGAACTGTACAAAACCACCATACGTCAATAAGGGAAAGAAATTCATCAAGATGATGGTTTCTAAAGTAGAAGAAGAAATTTTATGTTGCTGTTTGAGTTGACTGAATATGTTGGCAGGACACAAGGAGCTAGCCTGAGCCTGGCCCTAGATGAAAATTAGACGTGACATAGAACAGCAGGCCACGTTAACAAAAGTGTTTATCAACATTATTTGTAGGGAGGTGATGAACTCACCTGAATTTCCATAGTGTCTGAGATTTCTCTGATTTATGATTTTTTTATTCCCCCCCTCCTCCCCCTGAGGAAAAAGCTTACTGGCAAATCTGCATACCTTTAAAAAAGGGGAGGGAGGGCTCTTTATGGCTCTCTCTCTCTCATGCGATCAAACCTAATTTCCTTCTCAATTTGCTGAGCCACTATCTCCGGTAATTGCAATTGGAGTGTCAAAACTGTTGGCATCTTGAAATAATGGAATACTACCCAGTATCAATCTCATTTCACACTTCTGACAGAAAGCATGATTTCCCTTTGTCTGTCCCATTTGCAACAACAAACTGCATGATTTCCATTTTCACTAATAATTTCGACACACATAGTTGGCTGACCAACATTTCAGATCTATTCCTTTATTCTCACATTGATATAAATGTTCTTTTGTATCTGAAAAAGTGCTTAAGGCCTCCAACACTTTCATTTTACTTTTAAAGCAAAAGACCAGAAAGGAGTTTATTTCCTTAACCTGGATCAATACAGAAAATAATTGCTGAAAGCTTGTGGAATCATTTTATGTTGGATAAAAAACAAATGAGACAAATTGAGAATAACAAATTATTTCATTTTACTCATAACTGGTATTAAATAACACTTGCCTCTTGCAGCTGACAAATCCTACCGTGACTCAAAATATCTCAGATTTCTATTCTGCATACTTAAAATGAAAATATATTTTCAATCTTTTCACATATGACCTCAGACATCCATTTGGGAGATATTTCCCTATTGCCCACATGCCAAAAAATTTTGGCATTTCCCATTTAAACCTCACTGTTTCAAAAAGGAAGGCTTCACGTTTCAAATGAGTAGAAAATGTTAGGTCATATCAATTAATGTAAAGTTTGGAAAGAATATTTTTTTGAAGTGGGTTATGACCGGTTTATCCACAAGAAAACTCCAGAGAAAGGCTACAGCTATAAATTTAAAGCCACCTTTAACTTTTCTAGTGGAGCCT
>NW_009217698.1:26972-55058 GCF_000690835.1 Fulmarus glacialis
CTTGGCTTCCTCTCTGCCAGCCCCCGACTGTCTTGGGGCCCATCTCTGGGCTTGATCAAGTCTATCAACATCTTGTACTGGGGGTCCAAAACCAGACACAGTATCACAAATCTGAGTTAAAAAGTGCCAAGTAAAGGGAAATGTTTGCATGTCATGGTCTACTTCCTTCTATCTACATGATCTAGTCTACTTCTCTCTACCAGAGAACACTATCTCCTTTCACGTAGCAGAAATCCTTACATTATTTTAAAATTTTGTCGTCAGAGCAATGTATGTATTTCAAGTAGCCCAACACTGCTATCCCTCCCAATTTCACCAAAGGGAGGAAAAAAAAAATTAGAAAATCTCATGCTTTCTTTAGATATGCTTTCACCCTTGTGCATAAAATACACCTCAATTTGGGGTGAGCCTGCCTGGACTGCAAGCACTAGCACTATTTTATGCTCCTATACTCATCAATTCCTTGAAGCTGGTTTTTTCCTTTTAGTTATATGTTTGGTTTTGACTACACCAAATAGACCGTAACCTAAAGAAGCATATGACCAATGAATGAAATTTTTAAAACATGAAGAGAATTTCAGTTTCCTTTTCATCCACCTTTTGTACAAAATAATGGGAAAGTAACCATTAATTAAGAATACATTTTCCTATTTCCATTTGTATAAAAAGCAATCAGATATTCATATTTGGTGGCAATTTCTATTTTGACTGAGTAAATTTTGATTTTAACATATGATTATATCTTAAAACAGATAACCACATTGTTTATAATTGGGAAAAAAAAGCTTGAATGACCTATGAGATCTTTTTGTTAGCATTAAGACTGTTTCCTCCTGAAAGGAATCTGTTTCTACTACATCATGTTATTCCTCTTTGTTACAATAACTGTCACAATATTCTCCTAAAACTGACTTTTGGAAGATTTACAAACAACCATCCCCCACTCCTTACTGAGCTAAAAACGCATGTGTGATTAAAACCACCTAATCAGGTTGCTACTATGACTTAGATGACCCTGCCCGCTCTTCTTACAAATGTCATGGCTACTGACATGCTACACAGAAAGACCTGAGAAAAATTCAGCGTCTGCTGCACTCTTTGAGTAGTCATGTAGTAGCTTATACATTACAGTTCAACCTGATAGACCTTTCAAGTGGAAAATGCTCACCAGGGTTAAAAGAAGTTGTTTGCATCTGCACATTAGAAAATACTTTAAGTACAGAGTACCCCACTACTCTCAATTTTAATGACTGCATAAATCTAACATGAATGGTTTTGTCACCAGTTTTGTTTCTTCTCTGAGCACAAAACACCACTGAACAGTGATTGCCAAGCAATATTTTTCATTACCTCCAATAAACTAAATTATCTTTCTCCAAATGCCAAGCTTCAGAGAATTTCACGAGACTTGCATATATCCAGTTTTCTGTTTCCTATTTGGCCAGCAAATCTCCACAGTGTAAGATCTGCTACCTCTACCAAACACAGCTGGAACACTATTTTCCCTGTTTCATACCATATTGGTTGAATCTCCAAGCAACATAGAATAGCACCTCTAGGAAAGAAAGTTGCACAATATTTAGGCATATTGAGCTGTCCCTGAAGACCCACTGCACTAAGTTCAAGGTCTTCCTCAGAAGAGGAAGCTTTTTCAGCCTCTCTTCGTATGTCGTGTGCTGCAGCCCCCTGACTATCTTGGTAGCCCTTAGCTGGACTCGCTCCAGTTTGTCAATGCCCGACTTGTACCCTAAATCACACACAAGCCTCCAGATGTACTCTGGAGAGTAGCAGAGGAGAAGGATCACTTCCCTTGAGGTGCTGGCTACACTCCTGCTAACACAACCTAGCACTGATGTCTTCTGTGACTTGGTTTCAGGTCTGGTAAAATATGATAACATATTTCAAACTCCTCCCTCAATGCAATAAGGATTTTAGCACAAGCTCAGTTTGACTGGAGCTTGCCCCAGCTCTTGAGTTCCACAACAGAAGTTTTGAGGGGGGCCCTGCGGACCTGGGAATGCGTTAGTGTTTCCCAGGTCAGAGACTCTTGCATTAAAAAGAATGCAGCTGCAGTACACCTTTGATTTGTTTTTTCCTCCCTCTATATAAGCACTGTGCTTTCACTGCATGTGGCGAGCAGCAAGATGAAATTATAGTGGAGACGTTAGAACCAAACACTGAAGATCAGCATATCTTCTCCTCTCTAAGTCTCATCTCTACTATAGACACAGGGACCTCAGGGAAAATATTCTATTTCTCTGTGCTCAGTTCTCTATCTGTAAAATTAATGTAACGGTATCTCCTTCTTTGCTAATTTTTGTCTCATGTATTTCAATCACAAAATTCACTGTCTTGAAATTATTTCTATTCTGTGACTTTACAAGGCATACTGGAATACAAGAACTAGAACAATAATAATTACTCAAAGCAAACAATGCAAAGAAGGGAATTAGCCCCACACTGCCAGTGATTTTATAAACTTTTAGCTAGATATTACATTGCGTTGGCTGCTGTTTTGATTAGGCAGCATGCTTATGTTCCTTTTGACAAATCTTTGCTGAAAGAAACGTACATTTTTCCCCCCAGTTTTGATGGAATGTCCGTTCTCAGAAAGCACAGATTCATCCACAATTCTACATGGCAAATTTCTCTATGTGCAAAATGAAGCTGTGTTTAACCTTGCACAATAAGTTTTTACTCGTAGCTTATAGGAATAAGACACAATTAGGAAAGCAAATCTCACTGCATATCACCTCCTGTCCTAGATATTCGGAATACATTTTTTGTGACAATTGTTTTTAAATATATTATATATTTGCAAGTGTATCTTTTGCGGGGACAAAATTTTAATTTTGATGACTAATCTTGTAAAGAATCTTGAAAAATATCTTCCTAAAAATATTCTCCTTTTTAATTGGAGAAAGGGAGAACTCCACCAAAAGTGTACGAAAATCAAATGTCCAAAACAGACGTTCAACAATAATATTAGGTAAGAACTTTGGTCATGTTGCACCACAGTCATCCCAAATTATAGCCTTGTAAATACATCATGGCATAAAACTGGCCTACCTGCTGCATCATTTGTGCTTTTGGACCAAGGTTGAGAGTCTTTGGAGTTAGTCAGCCCCAGTGTAAACTTCTGTGTGATCTGGACAGTTCACCTGATCTTTGTCTTTCTCAGTTTCCTCACCTATAAAAGAAACATGAAAAGACTTCCTCAGCAAAAGTAGTTAAACTAGTACAGTTCAACAAGACAATACAAGAGCAACAGCTGCACAAAACCAGCAAATGAAAGTGTTGATGATCCTATTCATTTAGGGGAAATAATAATGGAAGAGTTTATCTAACAATCTACACAGCTAGTTTTCAAAACGGTGGATGTTGACTGTAAATTCAATAATTATCTTAGCAGTTATGATACTACGCAGAACAAGATCTGTATCTCTTAAAATGAAAATGATAATTTGCTCTTTTTTTTGTACCTAAAAAAATTTGCCCCTACTACAGAGGAAGACTGCTTAACAAGTATAGGTATTTTGCTCTTAGGAGCGTCAGAGATTGACCAATCTCTGCAGCTTCAAACCCATTCAAAGCCATGGCTTTGAGGGGAGAAAACAATCCTACAGGACTAGGGGAAAACATTCTAGTGAGCTTCTGGAGTAAACGCTTAATGTCCAGTGGTGTGCCAAGTGCATCTGCTGCTGCTGGAGTCTCCCAACTTGATTGTTTGAGCACAATAACCTATGCTAGAAATACAATTTTAGTATGTCTATATAAAATAATATTTATTTTAATTATACATGCAAACATGCAACTATGAAAAATGATATGTAATCCTAACTTTATGACTGGGTGACAACGAACATGAAAATATATTTCAAAGAGCTCTGGTCAAAAAAGATTATCTGCCTACTTATCGGGTGCTGGGATAAAGAAGTCAGCGGACTTAGAACCAGCACACCTAATGAGACGATTATGCCTTCACAGGGTCTTTGTCTTTAATCTCATTGAATGAATGGTGGGGACACATTTTGTACTGTAACAGAGTGAAATGTTCTCTTCTTCTTTCCCTTCTTTCTTGCATGACAGCACCATCTGTTTATAAATACATCACTGGAATGACAGTGCTCTGATGATGTACTAATATAATACATCATCAAAGTGCCATCAGTGATGATCTAATGATGTATTAGAAAGCTGTTTATCAAAACCCTGTTGCTTTGATGATATATAGGTGCAATACATCACTGGAATGTCTTGCACCGGTGGCACTGTACTGATATAGACCGTGTGGGGAAAAATGGGCCCTGTTAGGACTCAGCAAGAGAATGAAATGCAGACAGATAAAAAAGGACAATGAAGGAAATAAACAGTCAAACGTGTAAATGAATTATATTAAGAGGAAGCTTCAAAGGTGAGGAGAAAGGGACATAGGTTTCAGAAAACTGAGTTTCTAATGAAATTGGATTCATCAGCTGAAGAGACAGAAATGTGATCACATATAAGTGGAACAGAAAGAAAAAAGAATACCAAAAGAGACCCAGTTTGTGTATAATAACTGTTTCACAGATCTAAATTCCCCATTCTCTTCCACGCTTTCCTCTAATTCATTTCTGCAAGTAAGCTCAGAAAACAAACGAGTGTTTTTTGGCTATGAAGTAGAATAACAGTAATCTACCAAGAAAGCCCCACATGCCTCATAAGCCTCACAAAGCCAGTTTTAGGACACTTCATTTAAAAGATTGTGCACAGTTGTTTGTTTGTTGGGTTTCCCCCCGCAGCTGGTCTGGCGCTTCTAACTGCTAAGCGTTTCTTTATTCACATGATCCAGGGGTATTACCCCAGAACTTCGCATTCAGCAAACACAAGCTGAGATCATGAACTGTACTGGGGCTGTTTGGGGTGGAGTTAGTTTTCTTCATAGTGCTGCATCTTGCATGGGTGACCAAAACAGTGTTGATAACACACCAACCAATAAACCAGAGGAAGTTGAAGACAGTGCCGTAAACTGCCAGTCAAAGCTAACTGCCCTTCCCTCCAGTTTTATTGCTGAGCATGACTTCATATGGTATGGAATATCTCTTTGGTCAGTTCAAGTCAGCTGTCCTACTTGTGTCCCCTGCCAACTTCTTGTCCACACCTATGCTACCTGCTGGAGGGTGGCAGAGTAAGAAACAGAGAAGGTCTTGACACTGTGTAAGCACTCTTCAGCAACAGATAAAATGCTGGTGTGTTATCAATACTGTTTTGGTCACAAATCAGAAACACAGCACCATACAGGCTGCTATGAAGAAACTTAACTCCATCCCAACCAGACCCAGTATATATATTTCTATGATACTAGTCAGCATACATGAGGTGCTGCAGCATTGAACGCTGTATTAACACTGTATGGAGAAATCAGAGCCAATACAATAACCTTCCTTAAAGGCTATAGACTATCCCAACTTTCTTTGTTGGGTGATCTCTGAAGCAAACTGATCTTCAAGATTTCTAAAGCACGTTGTCATTCTTTATGTTTCATTTGAAATCCCAGGAAAGAGGTTGTGGATATGGCAAAGCACAAGCAATGGCAGAGCTGCATTTCCTTACTTTCACCACTGTGCCTCAACCCTGACCTTACAGGATTTTTCAAAGGAAAATAAGACAAAAATGCTTTCATAATAATTTGGATCTTGGATGCTGTGGTAAGTGTCCATTCAGCAGAATTATAATGATAAAGTAGTATGTATCATTGCAAACATGACTGGAACTGAGTAAATATGTTGACACATAAATAATACTTTTCACTAAAAAAAAAAAAAAGTACATCTTCAGAAGACTAGATAACCCCATGACAAGGACATTGACTAGGGTTCAGCCAATCTACAGCTCCCAGTTCTGGCACAAATTCCTTCTGTGACCTTAAGTTTAAGTCACTTGGTGTTTGTACACTTCCCTCTGTAATCACCCTTTTCCTCCCATTCCTCTATGTCCATTTTGCTTTCAAGACAGGGACTATGCTAGCATGAGTTTATGTGGCTCTTCGCACAGCAAGGCCCCAATTTCCACAATATTCCGATGCCAGATATAAATGGATTATCACAGAATAAGTGATCACAGAACAGCTGGTTTAGGATTTTATCAATCAATGCAAACCAGTTTTGCTTTTGGTGGTTTGTTTTGTTTTGTTTTGTTTTTCCCTTAAATGAGCAAATGGATTCTGCTTGATTTTTGAATGGGATTCCTTAAAAAGACAACCCAAATCAAAAAGAGCTCTGTAATGATGTCTGAGGAAAAAGGAAAACTGAAGCATGAAGAATCTAACAGCTGTTCCAGCTGAGAAGTTCCCACACCTTTGCACTTAAACAATGTAAGATTTCTTGGGTTTGGTGTTTTGTTTTTTGTTTGGGTTTTTTTTTTTTTTTTTTTTTTTTTTTTTTTTATACGGGGCATTTTTCTTGCAGATAGGCAGAAGGCAGATGAGTTTGTTTTGCTGGCACAAAGCAGGTCTCATAAATTTTCAATAGCCATCATGGTAACAAGCTCATTTTATTTCTTTTGACCTCATTGTTTTTCATTTCAGAGGCTCTTTACAGACTCACAAAGCATTTTTCAAAAGTGGGGAAAAAAGGCTGTAAGTGACCTCCAATGGAAAAACGACCAAGAAATAGTAACTCAGCAGCCCCTTTTGGCAAATCCAGGCCATGTCACATCAATGACAAGGCTCGGTGGCCCAGGAGACAGGCACACTACTTCCACAAAAGAACCATGGGTCATTTCTGTGCCGGGGTGTTAAAAGCTTAAGACCAATTGTAATATATACGCAAATCTCAGTGTGTTGTATTTTCAGTATGTTCCTAGGAAAAGGAAATATATGTTAAACATTAAGAAACCAGTCTAAATTTTGCAAGTGATTAATTAACTAACTGCTTTTTACGATTCCTGATCGGGAGGTTGCCAGACTTCTAAGCCTTTGAGGAACATGCTAAAGGTACACAACTGTCAGAAATCAGTTTGGTAAGTATGCTGACTCAGAACAACCAGGGTTTTTTTGTATTAAAAAAAGGCAAAGAAAGTTTGCAATAGATCTTGTCACTTTCTGTTCATGAACTGTCTTGCAAAAGAGTCTTTCCTGACTTTGTCACTCAAAATTACTTGTTTTTTCTTTCAACAAATTATTCTCTCTCCGTAGACTGCTTAGTTACAAAGTGCAAGTAAATTACACAATCCTCTCTGCAATTTATTTGAGTAGAATATACCATTTAGCATGTGCATACTTAAAGTTTTTTGCGTGACAGCAAAGTACATAGATCACGCAATCAGGAAAAGAAAGAACAAAAATGTCATGTCTTATGTATCCAACATACATTTAACAACCGAGTACATAATACTAACTTACTCGCAGGTCATTCTGCATCAGTAGAAATTTATTGTTTCAGGCTCAAGTTTCCCCACAGTGACTGCTTTTAGGCACTTAAGAGAGCCTGATTTTCAGAGGCAAAGTCAGTTCCCTTCCACAACTTGGGACCTGATGATTTGGACATAAAGACCAGAACGTTGAATATGAAAACTCAGGCCTTGCTGCTCAGAGAAAGTGAACACAAAGAGATCTTGAACTTTGGAAAGCTGAAATGCAAGTACACACACTTATATGCAGAAATTCAGTCACCAAAATCCTTACCACATGCTTAATCAAGTCTACTTCCAATAGCTACATGTATCAGTGACAGAATAACCCTTAGTGTTCAAGGTACTAAGGAGATTCTATTAATCCAGTCGATTTAATGGAAAAAGAAGAAAAACTTTGAAGTTCAGAGTCTCCCCATTAAGTTTGAAGTTTATCACGTAGTTGCTATTTCAAATGTAAATTCTACCATTGTACAGGCTGTAGTATCGTACTGACTAACCCACCTGCAATACTGGAGAGGCGAGTACTACTGGGGTTTGATGGCAGAAAGAGGTTTTGGTTTTTATGCCTTATGCCCATCAAAATTTTTCCAAAGACAGTACCATTTGTTTCTGTTTCACTTACAGGTGACAGTTGCAGACTTTGGGACCATCACAATTCATATGAATACTCTCACTTCGTGGCTGCTGACCCTAAAGGAGCCTTTAAATGTTATGGAGACTAGAATTGTAGAGAACTGTCGTGTCTTTATTCTAACAGCAGAAAAAGAATAATTACCTGGATGGAATGATTTGTGTGTGATCTCTTGAAGGCCACTGAGCAGCTCTGAGCTAAACTGGAAGACAAAGAACTAAGCCAGGTGCAGTAACAGTCTTGTTAGGACTCACAGGTTTCTTGCAACGATTTTCACCTAGGGCCACTACCAAGATTAAGAGAATGACCACTTTTCACAGAGGAAGTAGGTGTTTCTTGGTTTAACTTCTTGGTTCTTTGACAGTATGTTTGATTTAAGAGATATCTTGAAGAGGCAGATTCCAGCAAGACGCGCAGATTTGAAGGTTTAAGGCAACTTGCCAGAAGAAAGTATCAGTTGCCCAAAGAAATGGCATACTGCTTTTTCCTGTCAGTGTCACCTAGTGTAACAGGATCCAGTACATCATCTTTCAAGTGCTGAAACTGAAGTAGAATATTAGTACAATGGTAGGTGTTTAAAGAAATAGGTAGATAGCCAGTTATCAACCCTAGGCTTTAAGACTTTTTTCTATCATGCCTAACCAGAAATTCTGAACATCATGCAGCCCAAAGGTTTCAATATGTTGACTACGATCAGAATTGTGTGAAGTTTCCATTTCAGTGCTCCCTCTGAATAAGCACAGCATTAGCAAGACCTCAGACACTTCTTGAAATCAGACCCGTGCCACTATGTCCTTAAACCCATGAAGAATTCAACATTATGGCCATCATTTCATGGGGAGGCCCAAAGACTGGCCTGTTCCGAAGTGGTAGTAGGAGAACAAGCCCTGGCAGGAAGACGACCAGCCACTGCACTCCTGAAACCAGGGGCCAAACTAACTTGTTGCTGCACAACAAGTGAAACTACGAGTGTCAGCCAGGATTTTTGCAAGTCCAGCAACACCTTGATTGTCTAATTACATGTAAAGATCTGCCTAAAATTGTAAAATTCAAATTCTGATTTTTCTAAAGCAGCCAGAATCCTTGGAAAAGTTGGAACCATTAAGTGGCAAAATAGAAGAGGTTTCTGGAATACCAGCGAGTTCCACTCCTTAACAAAGTAATGAGATAACCAATGCTCTAGAGGTTTGAGCTACTTGACCATTAAACAAAACCACGGTGAGCTACTTGACCATTAAACAAAACCACGGTTAGAGTGCCTGACTATTCGTTGTTGATTTCCAAGAGACCAGAATTTAAAGAAGGAATGAGGTTTTAGTTAAATAAAAGGAAAATAGCCAAGCTGAAGGCAACACTTGTAGAACAGCTTTGCAAGCTTTTTTTTTTTTCTCTCAGAAAAATCCAGAGGCATACGACAACTTCACATACAACCAAATCAATGATTTACCACCTCATTTCATTTTTAATTTAATGGTTCTGTTCATTCATAAAATAGAAATACTACAAGGTGAAACATGGACTGAAATTTAAACACCTCATTAGAGTTACATATTATTTTGCCTACTAAATATATTGCTTTGTCAATGAAACATGGTGGTTTATGTGAGATCTCTACCAGGCTGTTGCTTTACAGTTATTTGTTTGGGTTTGATTTTACTGTGCAGTTCCCTGATCTACATGTATATAATATGGTTTATGTGTAGCACACTCAATGATATTATAATGATTGGTAAGGTATTTGTATTGATTTCACTTTACAAAAAAGTCAAAATGAAATTAATCATAACAAAAAGAGACCAAATGCAATCTTTAGTTTTCTCCCTAGAAAAACTTATTGAAAAGAGATATGAAAACTTATTGAAAGACACTTCAGTTTTCACATTTCACTTTTGCTTGAAAAAATTTGATTGCTGAAAATATTTGATCGATACTTATCACTTCTGATTTGTCATTTCTCAATAGTTGCAGATAGAATTCATCATAATACGGAACTGAAAACTACCAAGATAATTAAGTGGATGCATCTAATCCATAAATGTACTATAAACAAAATGAATTCTTGGGTTTCAAACCCTTTGACGATAGAAATTACATTATTAAAGCAAATCTGAATCTAATGAAAGCAGAAAACAAGTTGACTTTATCAAATTAGTCGTCTTATGTTCAAACTACTTTTTCTTCAAAATTTCTTGGCAACTTCCCATTTAACCCAAATGCCTGGCTGAATTTGAAAGATCATGCCAACCTGGAATTTTACATACAGGAAAAAACATGATGAAATGTGTCATTAAGCCTCCATTAAATAATAAACAAGCTTTCTAGTAACTCTGCTAAAGAATCATCTGGTTAAATAGCTCTGCGCACTGACAAAATTATTAGAGTGGTGGGGCAGATGCAAGCAAGCAGACAGAGCCAAAAGTCAGAAAGGATTAGATCATTGCACCTCAGCAAAATTTCTTCTTCCAGAAAAAGAAAAATGGTAAAAATCAACACCAACCGTTGAGGCCTTGCCCTTCTGTTTAACAAAGCAAAGTTCAGGAATTCACCGAGGCTTCAATGTAGCTCTGCCAAATCACCCCCATTGTCTGTCTAGGCAACTTTTTTCTCAGATAACGCAGTCTATTGTTATACAGTTTGTTGTTCTTTTAAACTGCATTTGCAAAGGGTGCAAAGGAACAAACTTACCACCATGTTAGCACATACGCTAGTAGAGAGTACATTGCAAACAAGGTAAGGTGAAGGGCTTTTGCTACCAAGAGATGACGGACTAAATTTTAACAAGAATAATATCGGTCAATGTCCCAGCATTTCCTATTTCCAACAAAAATAAAATCCATGAAAAAGTAAAGAAGAAAAAGAACAAAAAACAGAAACAGGCTATTTTTCCAGGATTTATATTTCTATGATGCAAGTCCAAAACTAAGGTAAATGAACCAATTGAAATAGCTGGTTGTAAGTTCACAGAAGTTTAAAGTCATGCTAGAGGATAAACCAGAAGACCTGTTTTCCATTCACGCCCTCCTCCCCTAAATTCCTGTGCTCTCAGGCTGCTCTCACAGTATTCTCCAAGACCCTCTCTCTCAAGGGGCAGTGGTATCCCAGACCAGGCAGAGGGCTGTCTCTCCTATACCAAGCTTATAAATGAACGTCAGCATCAGGAACAGGAGATGCTTTCCTTTGTCACTGTTCTTTCCCTGTCCTCCACCTCTGTGCTTGCCCTGCCCTTGTGGAAAAGGCTTCAAGAACATCAAAAGCTTGAACCCACACCATCAGCAATAAGAGACAATATATATTATAATGCCGCCCAGAACACAGCCCCATTATGTCCATACCAATACATATAACCGAACAAGAAATAAGGGATATTTTCAAAAATAATGTGTGGACTATATTTCCAAAGCTCAATTTTCCCTTCTTTTTGTTTAATGGAGACTTGCCAAGCTTTTCAACAGCTTTCTCTAGGTCATCAGGAAACTGAAATATCAGTAGTTGAAACCCCAAAATATGTTTAGCTAGTTAGGAATGTGCAATAGCAAGGTCATGTTAAATTGGTTTTGCTAGGAGCATTTATTCTACTGAAAAATAATATGACAAGACTATATTTGCAACAATAATAAAAGCAATAATAATGCTGACAAGTTCCTCCTGTTTCACTTTTCATAAATTGGAATTTGTGTTAGCCTATCAGAATAAAATTACATTCTATTTTGAGGCTTTTTTGTAAAAGCAATACAATTAACTGCTAAATCAATAAATGAGAGATGATCAACTTCTTTTCTTTTTAATACAAAAAACAATGTAAACAAATATTACTGGCATTCACTATGGAACAACACTTTTTGGTACATAAAAATCAACATAAATTTAAAGCTTCCAAGTGCCCTACAAATTAATCCATATATTTATGTAGAATGAGTAATTTTCACTGAAAATATACTTAACAGAAACCAATACAGCTGTCTGACATAACAGTATATTACACCTGTAAATCAATGTACCTTCTATACTGCATAATTTAATAACATCAAACTATGAGATTTTTACGCAAACTCATATTTTACCCTTAATATGATCTATTACAAACAAACATTGATCCATCCAGAACAACACTGGGTACTAACAGGAATAGCATTAAACACGTGTTTAAAATCTGGTTTAGAGAAAAAGAAATTCAGCCCTGCAAACAGTAGGTACATGATTCCTATTCAACGTTGGTGTCTTACTGCAGTCCTACTCATTGTTCTGGGATTCAGATGTCCTTCGGGTTAGCCATCTACTGAACTTCTTTGCTAACTGACTTTCCATACTGCTGGAAATGTTACAGCTAGAAAAACACCGTAGCTAAAGGCAACATACAAAGCAAAACCAAACCAAAATAATGTTCATTTCTCTCAGATAAAAAAATTAAGCCTTGAACAGTCTCAAAATTTTGATGCATCGATACACTGAGTAGTATAACAGTAAAATAGATACAAGAACTACAGGAGTGTGATAAACAAACTCTCCTCTCAAAGGTTAACATCACATTCATTAGCAGTGAATGTCTTTCCTATTCCTGCTTCATCTCCACCCACTTTGACATGTAACTTTTAATTAGTTTACTGGGTACTTTCAAAGCGAAGCAACAGTGGGCATGCTTGGCAATCTATGGTCTATTCACTTTATAAAAAGTTTCTCCCAGAAAAATTAACCTTAACAATTAATTTCAATTATGCAGGAGATAATGGGATCTAAACTCAGTTAGACACACCTGATGATACCTCGGTATGATTTGGCACTAAATTTTAATGGAAGACATATTTACAGATAGCAGTAGATTAGTGTCCTGTCTGGGGCCCTAGTTTTACAAGCCTACAAGACTACTACATCTCCTGTTTCAGTTGCCCTGTCCTCACCCAATGAGCTACGCATGCCACGAGAGACTTTCAAAGAAAGGTCTTTTTGTCTTTTACCAAACAAAAAGCTGCTATAATGACAGTTCAGTGAGTTATCATGCTCTTAGTTCAAGAGTCCTCTATGATACATTTCAAGCGAGACATCAAGTGACTCGGAATGTCCACCAGACTGAAATTCAAGAAGCGATACTTTTATACGCAAAGAATAAACAAGGCTGAAATATTTTGAATAGTTTTTTCTGCCAAAATGCCTTTATATTAACAAGATATCTCAGTATTTCTTCACGTAGTCTATATTTTCCCTTATTAAAATTAACAAAGTATTAGCAAAATGCTTACATTATTTATTTACTGACAAATATATTTTGATTCATTAATAGAATCATCAAAAACGTGATACTTAGTTAAAACTTAGTAAGAGTACCTTCCAAGGAGATTAACTGTAAGTATCAAATTTTCAAATGAGTAAATTGGGGCATGGGGAACTGAATTAACCTTCCCAGGATCTCAACGAGCCCATATTAGTTTTGGGCTTTCACCAAACTAGCACTAAATCAGTTTTCATGAGTTTCAGGGCAACAACAAAACCAAAAATATAAAAAATGGCTATGTTTAAAAACCCACCAAACAAAACAAACTTGACATTTCAAGCATTCCACATCATCACTATTTCAGAGAAGTCAGAGAACATTGGGGAGGCTTGGCCAAGTGAAAAGTGCAGGGCATGGCAGGCTCAGGAGCCTTTTACCCAGGTGCATGGTTTTGGCCAAAAAGAACACACCCCAGTCTTACCTAGAGCATCCTACCACCGTCTGCACAGTCCCAACCAGCAGCTGGAGCTAACAAACAGTTTTGTCAGTTCTGTCTGTAGCTGAATGCATCCAAAGGGGCAAAACAGATAGCACTGTGTCCACCACTTTCAATTTCCCAGCTGACATGATCAGGCAGTCGTTTTTACACCCAAATCTAAGGGGAGAGGAGTTTCACAGCAGTTTGGAGCAAACCTCAGACCTGTGCTTCTACGTCTGTAGCGAGTCACCAAGGGCAAGGAGCCATTTCATACCTTTCTTTCATGCCTCTTGTTTAGCTATGTCTAAATGCTGATCAGAGACAAAGAAATGTGAAGAGATACTCTTAAATGACCCGCCCCTCACCCCTAAATTTTCAACATTAGTATGGGACCTCTTTGTCCTATAAGTTTAAGATTATCCCTAATGTTTTCTGAATCAATTCTTAGACTTCATCCTTTCATTCTTGATTTATGGTTTCAAAATTGCTAACCTAAGTAATGAAGCAGTGCAATAATAATAAAGAAGTTATTCTTGCCAGAGCAAACATGTAAGCCTAATTATTGTTATTAGCTTTTAGAGACATCAGAATGAAATTCTGATTTCTAGCAGCAATGTAGCGTGTGAGTGAGAGTGGTGGGGACAATTTATCATGGAAGAAGGAAAAATGGTACATGCTGTCACATCATGTATCATAGAAGTATCAAAATTGCTACGGAACCTGTGCACTTTTTATAGAGTAGGCACATAAAATTCACATAATATGTCAGAGAATAAGTTACTACTGTCCTGAGGCTGTAATAAGATCTACACCCTTATTAGTGAAAAGAGTTGAGAGATTTTGTTTATAATGAATACTCGTAGCCAATAAGTTTGGGTCAAAGTCACCCTATTTTGACCCATCCACTTGCTTTTAGGTTTCTGTCCCCCTTAGATACAGGGAGAGTGCAAAGTAACATAATTTCCAATGGTTATTAGATTCCATTATAGTCACTTGTGATACGACAGGGAAATTGGCTGTATCCAGGTACCATATTCAAAATTATTAGGAGGAAATACCTTCTTAGCCTTGGATTTTTTTCTTGCGTTATACAGACCTATTCTTAGCATTTATCTGTTTTGTTTACAATTTGTTGTTGAAGACACAGAGCAGAAAAATTTAGGATTCATTTGATAAGACTGCAAATAGAAAAATCTAGGTTTTAATGCAAAATGGTTTAAAGCATTTCCTGTGAATAGCCTACACACTGCAGCCCTTTGCCACCCTGATCTGTGTGTGACATGTTTCTCATTGATTGACAGCATCTCTGATGGGTTAGGTTGGAGAAAAATGAGCTTGTTTAGGAGAGCAGAAGATAGTACAATTAGGTTTTGCAGTCCAACGATATAGTGACTGGTAAAAGAAAGCAAAGTGGAGAAAAATGATTGTACATGTAGCACCCTAGGGTGCAAGGGTACATTTATCACCTTGTTTTATATGACACACTGGATAAATGTTGATGAAGATTGTCAGCATCAATGTCAGTGAAAGCATTCCACAAGTAAAAGAGTTTGTATTAAAAGACTCTCCACCAGGAGGAAATTACATGATTATTTTATAAATTAAAAAACCTACAAAATGGAGCAAAGCAGATAACTGTTGATTAAAGATAATTTTTTCACTTTGTTCGAAATGTGGGCTCCCATTTACTGAAGACAACGCACCTGCGGTAAGCATACAACAATCAGACCAAAATCTTTGAAAATAATAGCGGCATTAAAAAACACAGTGCGTTAAAAAAATGAGTGCACTACTAGCAACAATCAAGTGTAATCTCAGAAGTGTGCAGTGGGAAGAGTAGAACTGCACTATATGTAAACACATTATATTGTTTTACAGTAGTCCATTATTATTAAACAACAGCATACCAACTAACAAGAGTCCGAATTCATATATAACATCTTCAACTGAAATAGGAAACAACCTCTGGAAATGAGAATTGTTGAAATCATTACTAACTCCTACAAATAACCCTTCATCATCTATTAAAACAACAACAAAAAAAGCAAGACTTGGCAATTTAAAAAAAAAAAAAAAAAAAAATCAAAAACCTAGTGCAGAATTAGGATTGCCTGATGTACTCCCAAACCTTTTCAGCAGAAAAAAAAAAAAAAACAACAGCCATGTAAACCCCAAGTTTTTGAAGATAACTGCAGAGTGAAGGCGGACCCATCCAACCCCAACCATGCATTCATCAAGCAATGCTCCATTACACACTCATCTTTTAACAGGAACTACAGGGTAGCATTTTCTGTGCTTCACAGACAGCACCACCGGAACCCACCGATACAACAGTTCCTTCACGTTCCTCCTTACAACGCCATGAAATGCAAGTCCCTACCTCTTCTTCATTAAAACCTCAACCTACAGTCATCTCCCCTCTACGGCATGAAAAGGGTTGTGTCTTTTGGCTGAAAGGGCCTCCTGAACATGATAGTGAAGTGAAACGTTCAGAAGCTTCCTTCCTTCCAAAGTTATGTCACGATTATAAGAGGGGCTCAGCTACCCCCCAAGCAGCAGGGCTCAGCCTGACTGCTTCACGCCACGCTGAGCCTTTGCTGAAGCACTGCAGTTGATCCCTCTACCTTTCGATACTGGAACATCCAACACACCGTTTGTAGGTGTTTCCTGTGGGCTACTGCAAGATCTGGGGAGAGAGGGAGGTGGTGCGTGTCATCCGCATCCCTTGTTTTCAGAATTGGAGTTTTTCCTCAAACCTGCAACTGCACACTTGAAAGGACAACCTCTGAGGAAGTATAACTCTGCATTAATGAGGAAGGATTGATTTGTTTTGATCATGCAATCATTAAAACTTCCATTGGGTGAGGATATCTCTTGTGCCCATGCAAGGACAAAAACATAGATTTCATTTTTCAACAAACTTTTGCTATTAAATTCTGCAAACTTATCCTATTTTCCATTAGCTATAGAAAAACAAACTTTTGAGAAAAACTGCTTCACTGAAATTTCTTTTTAAGGATTTTAACTTTTATGAATGTCAGACTTGCATGTATCTATACCCTCTATTAAATGCACAGCATTCACTTTTCAACATATTTAAGGAAATTTAATGAGTTTAATAAACTTAAAGGGATGTTATGTCTGTTCACTCCGTAAAGATTGTTTATTTCAGGAAATAAACCATTTTGAAGTGAGTAATATGACTTTTAGAGCTATGACTATCTCATTCAATTAGTTTCTGTAATTATTGTCATTCCACACAGTATATGCAGTACTAAAGGAGAAAATACATTTTCAGGAATTACAGTGTAGGTGTACAACTGTTATTGTTAATGAGCCATAAACTTTTGTCTCCTGCTCTGTAAATTCATGCCAGTGTAATGTAATTTGGCAAAATAAGTTGACAGTTACAGTTGGACAAATAATGTTGTATTTTAGTATTTTCTATGAGATTGTTATCCTCTAACGCGTTTCATACAATTTATTTTTTAGAACATCCTCCTACTTTTAAAAAATATGTTGCAATAGACTCAAGTGAGATCTGAACAATACTGAATTCTCACTGCTCAGGTACATGCTACCTGAACTACAGACAGGGAATTTATAAGACATTTTCACCTCTACCTAGTTTTGCCTTATCTCGATAGTAAAGAACAAATTAAACTTCATCCTAGATCTTCACAACTCATGGACTTAGACTTTGTTTACATTGGCAAGTAGTACAGATCAGCAGGAGCAGATCTATGAATGCAGCAGTTAGTACAGAGGCCCAGACACCCGTGTGTGTGTGTGTGTGTGTAAAACTCAAAACTAGCTTTAGTCCATTCCCATGGACTGCGGTGCATTATGCATGCTCTTGGAGAATATCTTCCAGTACAGCTTCATTTGTAAGGTATCCAAACCACATATTCCATGACTGCTCCAAAGCAAAGCTCACCAAGGGAAAAATTGGGAGATTTCCTTCATAAGCACACCCCAATCTGAACTGGAACAATAGTGTGTCTGCACTCCTAGTAGCCCAACTCAAAATGCTTCATGGCCAATAAAAGAAATGAAAAGATTTTGAATCACACTTTTAAAATATCTGGGAATAAACAACAGGTTTTGGTGCCACAGCTTCTCCCCCCGCAGTATGAGAGTCCCCATGCTCAGAATACAACATTTGGCGGGGGGGGGAAGACTTATTAAGATTTGAGTAAACACTGGTACAGGCACCCAAAAAAAAAAAAAAAAAAAAAAATCACTGGAAAGCTAAGAATTCTGATGAATGATTTTCAGTAGGAGTTCACGTTACCCAGTGCCTTGCAACTGGGAATGCTCCCCACTTCTCAAGATAGTTTATTATATCTTCCTGATAGACCCTCTCAGGCTGGCAATACACATGCCTGCCAGATTGTGGGTGGGGAAAGTCTTACAAAGAAAAAGGCAAAAATTGATTGCAAGTATCATCATTTGCATTCTGCCCATGAAGTAGGTAAATAACAATAATGAATGTTCTTTATACAGCAGAAGTTTGGAACTGTCTGGTATCTCCAGAACCTGGCACTGAACAGCCAGACTCAGTATGCTGATGAATGCGTGTCTGCTGTGCTTTGAATAGGTGTTGTTCTGTTATGCACAGATCATGATAAAATATTCATCATCTTCAAAAAAAAAAAAAAAAAAAAAAAAAAAAAAAGATGACAAGAATCAGGCTGCTGTCATATCACTCAAAGGAAAAACTTTGATCAGTAGTTTCTTTGCTTCAAGTTCAGGAAATGACTGTTGACAATTTAAAATTAGTAATATTCTGTATTTTGATAAACAAATTCAAGTTACATTTTTCCATTGCTATACACTTTTGTATATAGCATACCCGAGGCTTAAATTCAACAGAAGACAATTTTCACTGGGTCTTTTACCCTGTGACTATTACAGCAGCAAGAAACATGGTTAGCAGTGTAATTGCCATATCCTGTCCTCGTTCAAGTTCCTCTGAAAAGCCCACTGCTTCTCACAGTTAGTTGGTTCCTCACCATAAATGATTTTCTCTCTCCTCAGGTTGTGACAAAGGAGAAGAAAGGCCACTTTTCCAACATATGAAATGCACTTTGCATGCTATCTAAAGAAAAAATGGCACACTCCCTAGCAGCAGTATTACACAATAGGCTAGGACAGGCAAACAAAGATTTTTCAAAAGTAATCAACTGATTTAGAATGACTCATCTCTTGTGTTCATGATGTAGGTCACATCCTGAAGCAGACCCAGCTTCTGAGGATGGATACTCAGCTATCCTTGCTAATCAATCAATCAAAAACATGATAATGAAAAAAAAAAAATCACCTGTCACTTTTGAAAAGCTTAGTCAGAGTGTGCATATTAATATATTTACGCGAGACCTTTGCTTAATTGAATTCACTTGTTCTCCTGGTTTTGACAAAGATTGTCATGTTGGTCTCAGAAGTTACCGAACTAGTTGAGATAAGGCAAAGGCACTGTTAATGTCAAACAATTTACATGGCTACACTTCTTGCAGCTCCTCAGGGTTTCAAAATCTTAGAGTTCAGGCTTTGTTTAAATTGAATGATTGACAGAGTAAGATTAAATTTCTACGCTTTTAAAATTTATTAAAAAAAGACAAGGTAGGTTGGAACATTTTTACCTTTATCATAGTTTAGCTAGATTATTCCATTAAAATGGATATCTTTCTCCAGATATTACACAGTTTCAAAATGATACCATTTTAATGTACCCATTACTGTCTTCAAGGCAATTGTTAAGTCATTCAGTAGTTTTATCCGGAAGGACAAAAGACCAAGCTGTAGCTTCAGATACTGTTTCTAAAGCAAAAAGGACCTGGCTTTTCCTAGTTTTATTCAAAACTATGATGCCAATCAAGAAGGTATTTATAAGCATATGGGAGGTGATGGAATAGGAAAAGGTAAGATAGGTGTTTCTTGTGCAATTTTTAAGCTACCCTGTTATCATCAGAAAAATAAACAAACCCCAGCATCTCAGCCTTCAGAACAGAGCTGATAAAAGCACATTTGATTTAATTTATGATTATATGATTAGGACCTGCCAAAGCCTCATGTTGATTTCCGTCTTATTCACATGGAGCAGAGACTATTCAGTCTATTTGCATGTCTAGGGGCTTTAGTCACCTTGTAGATACAACTTAATTCCTTTTTTCTACCCAATACTACCAATTGCTATAGCATTTTGTATTGGTAACCCTATGCACATAGTTCAGAATTATAGTGCCTAATTTCTTTTACATCATGCAGTGGTACAAGACAAATGCTTTTAACCAGTTATCTATATAAACACATTGTTCAGCAAAGGCCCAACTGTTTCAGAGATGTTTAGTCAGTTGCCATTAAAAAGTTCAACATCAAAGTTAGCATGCAAGAACAGCAGAGATCACACCAAGAAAGAGAGAAACCAGAGAAAACTCCAGTGAATCCTCATTCCGATTATTTTAATTACTTTAGTAATATCTTAATGTTTAATTGGAGAGCTAGCTCTCAGAGAAGCAACAATGCAAGCAGCACACTGTACTCAGTTTTTCCTACTTTGCACATCAGATGCATATTCAAACTAACAAAATGCAGGAGTCACAGCATTAGTATTTGTGCTTTTCCAGTTACATTCCAACCATAACAAGCATGTAGTAAGCATACAGCCAACAACTTTCAGGCTACAAACTAGTCTAGATTATCCTTCTCCATCAATACCATTGTTTCCACTGAGATGTATTTATTAGCTTGCCTGAGTATCATTTTGAGTATGTTCCTGCCAAGTCTCCTTTAGAATTTCTACCGCATTTTTAAAAGATCTGTTCACTTTAAGTTTTACTTTCCTAGGAAGCAGTTGCTATGCCATAAGCTACAGAAAATTGTATCTCAATTGTTGCTTAACTTAAAAAAAAAAAACTAATCAAAGGAGAAGCAAACTATTCAACATTTTCTGGGTGCCTATGAACCACATGCACTCTTTCTTGAAGTTCTTCCGTATTTTCTTACTGCAAGCTATCAGAGATAACAAATGACACATTTAGACGATGACTGAATACTCTGCAAATGCTAACTGTGGAGGAGCATACAGTTGCTCAGCACAGCAGGCATTGTAATTGAGATGCATTGGAAAGCCTCTTGGTATTCAGCAGCCCTCATACTTTCACAGGAGGGCCACATTTAGCAAATGCTTTTGAACCAAACACATATGCAAGAGCAAGGTGAGCAAAAGGCTTTGTTCAGGACTTTTTCCCCCCAGCTATGGCATGACCATAAAACCATAGAGCAAGACAGTTCTCTCCTGTCCTCCAATTAATCATACTGCAGTAACCCCTAGAAGCCCTAACACGAGGATCAGAACTCACTGATAATTCAGAAAGACCAAAGACCTGTTGTCTATCAGTCAGTCTCATTTTCCTTCCTCCCCACCAGTTTCCACTAGGACCATGAGGCAGACAAATTTTGCCCAAAGTACCTAGAGGGGCAAAGAAAAGTTTGTTAAACCTCCCAGAGGAGCAGCTAGTTGAGATCTTACATAGAAACACTCTTCCACTCCCCCCATTCCTCCCTTTCTTTTCAGGTATCTCTTGAGTAAATGAAATTGCTTGTGGCACTGCAGGTAACATCTGCCCCTGCTTTCCATGCATCCCACTTAAGGGCCACCACAGGCCCAAGCAGGTAAAGTAGGACCCAGCAGGCTAGAAAGTGGGAGGAGAGGGCTTTGGGATCTTCACTTACGCTGGTCTTGTAACTCCCAACATAGCACATATGGTGGAGGAAGGAAGGGTGGCAGATGTTCTTCTAAACCACAGGCTGAAGTGGCAGCTGCTGAGGGGCTCTGCTACACCTGGGGGCAAAGACTTTTCTCCAAGCCTCTTCCCTGCTTTGCTTTCACACTCCACTCTAGGAAAAAATGTGAGCAGCAGTGGAAAGCAAGCTTCTGCAGCTTGTGAGGAAGCAAAAGAAACAGGGACTTGACATACTGTACCTATAACACAGGATGCAAATTCCTAGTTTGTAATTTGTCCTTCCATTAAACTATAATTCAGTAAATCAATTAAACTATAATTGAGTAAATAGTGTAACTGAAAATGCACCAGTACTGCTTTTCAGTGCACAGCTGCTATTCTTTATGGATTCAGACCTGAAACACCACAATTTGCATTAAACAGAGCAAAAATTTGAGTTCCCCTCTCTGACATGTCACAAATCTTCATATGTAATCATTTTTGTTATTTGCTGAAGATGAGTTTTCAGTCATTCACTTTGGCAGTAGGCAAACTGTAGAGAGGACAGTGAATTAATATAAACAAATGGATTGCATTCTGTGTGCCTGAAGGACTGAGCTCCTAAAAAACAAATTCGCTTTCATCTAACAAAGTTTATTATTTTTTTCCATAAAACCATGCCTCCTCCAATGTCTACCACTTTATGCTTTATCTTCTCACATCATATGAGGTCTTTTACAAGTTTTACACTAAATCTCTACTGCACGTTCATACAGAAAAATGAATATACCCTGTTAAATACAAGTGCCTCAACAAACAGAAGCTCTTGTCAGCTAAAGCTGCATCTGTACATAAATATATCCACAAAGGAATTTTGTAGCATCTGGGAACCTAGGTTAAAAATAAATAAAAAAAATTGGCCCCATTGAATCATAAGCGAGAGTGAAAATGCACTTGAGTCCTACTTCAGACATAGCTGGCTTTTGAGAGAGTTAGGAGTGAGCCTACGTACAATTTTAGAACAGAGACCTGGGCTGGTTTAGATTTTTGTGCACACCCAGGGTGTTCCAGGCAGCAGCATGCCAATACACAGAATTATCAGCACATCAAAGGCATTATATTTATCAAACCCTGCCACAGCATATTTACTAGCTGTATGATGGATGTTGTTGTAGCAAGCAAGGAACACTTTGATGTACATGGCCTTCTTTGATTAATGAGGGCTCTTGCTGAGAAGCTGCATATGGAGTAAATTACTCTTTTCAAAAATGGCTGATTTGCACTATTGTACTAATTATGTCACAAGCTCAGAGTCGGTTCCAGATTCAGTCACCCAAAATAAAGAAATAAAAATTCACATATACAGGTCACGCTTTTGTCACACACATGCATCAGCTCAAAATCCTAATTAAATTAACTTAGAGTTTCTTTCCTTCTGCAAAGAGAGCACTGATAAGTATTTCTTCCCTCCACTGAAAGTTTCTAAAATCTAGTATCTAGCACCTAATTTGTTTCTCTGAAATAAATGCAATTTTTTTTGTAAATTCTGTTGTATTTTTAAGAACAATGTAAGAGCTCTGGAAGCATTTTAATTCTCCACAAAAAAAAAAAAAAAAGGCAGAAGGAACCACAATGCACAAAGCGTGCCTCTTAAAAGCATTTTCTAGATTAATTCTACCAGCTAGCGAAACACTACAAAAGTGAAGTTATTCCATTAGCCTCAATTCTCTAAGCATGTAGTGCCTTAAGCAATTTATCCACTTAGCTGTAACAACAACAAAAAAAGTGTTTCTTTTAGAACATTAAAGCAGTGTTACTTTCTTAAAATTTTGAACAGTAAATATTTTATCATGTTAATTAAGTATGTTTGCAGACTCCAATTTGTAATTACAGATGGCAAAACCAGTATTTTGCCTAGGATCACACGGAGTGCACAGATCAAACTCTGATTTTTATCATTGGACTTATGAGCAAGATGAAAGAGAGCACAAAAACAGTGTTCCTGCCTGTGGGGTGACACTCCACCGAGGAGGAAATGATTTCTTAAGTGCACTTTCTGTTAGGAAGTCCAGATTTAATCCAACTTTGGTTTCATAATTCAACACTTTTACACAACACTGTTTGCTATAGTTGCATGACAGCATATTAATTAAAAAAAAAAAAAAAAAAAAAGAGAAAAAGCAGTAGCTTACATTAACCCTATGGCTCTAGGCAATAAAATATCACAGGATACCCTGTCACATCACACATCAAGCCAAAGTTTAAAAAGCCTTCTCAAATTTGCATGTGTAACATTCAGGTGAGTGAACGCTTAATGTTAATTGAGCAGAGGTTTCACCTTTCTATAGCACCTAGGAGGTTTCCACGGACTCTAGTCAGCCAGCTCACACAGATCTGAACCATAGTTGAGGGGTGCAATGTGTTTAAATAGAAATGGATTCCTGTGCAAAGTCAAATGTTTAGGAAATGACAGATCACAAGTACATTGTGCATATCATCTGCATGATTATTCTGAGAGAAGTCAGCCACATTGTCATTCTTCTCTAGAGATTTCGACAGAGATTTCTGAATTGCTGCAAGGAAGAGAAAGAAAACAGATTTTGTGAAAGGTACAGTTCCCATATCAACAATAACATTGCTTTCAATTTTTTTTCCACAGCAGTCTTTCATTGAAAGCAAGTTCTCCAGATATATAAAATGCTATTAAGTTTCCTGAAAACATAATCCAGAATTCCTGCATTGTAAATAAAATATCCAAAGTTAGGTGTTTCCAAATTGCTTAGAAGGTAGAAAGTTACAACTTTCTCCTCTGAAAAGACATTTCTCTTGCTATAGAACAAGCTGGAAATTTTTTTTCCCCAAAACCGTATTGGATTTGATAGTAATATCCACAAGGTGAAATTACAGGAGGAAGGAGTTGAGGAAGAAGGACATTCAGATCTTTGACAGGTCTCCCTGGACATGCTTCTGAAAGGTTAGGAACTCGCTCTGGGAAATTGGCACTCACAGTGAAATACAGTGCTGTCACTGGACAGCCCACAAGGAGTTCCATGAACTTGCCCAAAATTTCTGTAAAATGTCACATATCAGCACCAAAATAAGTCTAGGCCTATTTACAAACATGTCAAGCAGGTGCAGCCATACAACATTAGAACAGAACAGAATGGTCTGCTTAGAATTCCTAGCTGAACAGCAAACAGTATAAACCTCTTTGGTACTATTAGTACAGAAGAAAAATAGTAAAAACAATGACTACATATTAAGCAAGACTGTTCTTGGCTCTCTTTTTGGTGCAGTTTCACTATCTGCTTCTTCTAGACTTCCTGAATTTGTTTAAATTTAGAACATTATTTAAAAAATATATTTAAAACATTAGCAATTAACTAACATATACAGGACGTATTTTATATTATCTACCAATGTAAAAACAAAATACTAAGTCTGAGTAAGCTGAAGTCTTTCAAGCTTCTTTGGAACACCCTGAGGTTTGCTCGATTTCTCCTCCATGTGTGAGTACAGCTTCCCAGAACAGCTGAGACAACTCAAGCTCCTACTTCTAGGAGAGCTCAGTACAGAGCCTGACCATTGCAAGTTCCCTAAGATGGAGAACAACTAGACTAATTAAGAATAGCCATATTATAATGTCATTTTAGGTCTGGTTTAGAAAAGCATTTGGAATGCTTAGAGGTTTGGTTCAAATCCAGAAATTGAGCTTAAAGTAATGAAGGTACTCTCAACATGCCAGCATTACAAGACTTTTACTTCTCGTCAGTCTTACCGAGAATTTCTGTGTCAAGTTGTTCAACATAACAGACAAACAGATTAAAAGGTTATATTAAAATCTTGCTGAAATTTCAAAAGAAGATGAGAATGGTTCTTATTCACCATAACTGATATCTTCATCCCCAATTTTCTCTGATTTCCTTCCAGCCTTAGAGGCTAAGAGCAATGTAGACCATGTTGTCTGTTGTAGATAACCATTTTTTTTCCCCAAGAATTTTCCAGACAATATGTTTTTGTTTGGAATTCTGCCAAAGTCAAAGTTCAATATTTCATCTGGTTCTAATTCCTAAGCCAAAAATGTCTGCCCATCAAAAATTTCCTATTGCTTTAAATAATAAAACTACACGGTGCCAATCCTTTTGTTGTTTCCCAAGAACTTCTACCATTAATTTCCTACATTAGGTAATAAACTAGTAAATTAGTTTCCAAAGCAAAATTGGAAATACAATAGAGGTATGTTCTCAGACTATAGTATTCTCTGTAGAGAAATCTCTCATTTCCAACCTTATTCTTGTATTACAAACATTTTAAAATAAAATAAATGAAACCATGAAGAGCAAGTTCTGTTAGAAGACAGCTGTCGGTTACGCTGAACCCACAAAAACAAGGAAATATAAAATGTGATAGACAAAAGGATCCACTGCTGACCTCATATCAGCTGTAAACTGCTAGATCTGCCCGCTCCCTCCAAAGTCACTCATTTGGCTTCAGGGCATTTTAAATAACCCTTTGATGTTGGAATTGCTACTGTACAGCTGGAGAATAGCAAATGTTGAATTTAAAAAGCAAAAAATAAAAGCAAGTTGCGTAACTGCAAGCTGGTAAGTCTAACAGTGGAACAAGTTCTGAAGGGAGAAAAATTAATGATAAGAGTTTAGAGGATGCTCCCTGAATATACTGAGACAAGAAAACTGTAAATACTGAGAAGGAAGAAATTAACACCTGAACAGCAGGACAAGTAGGTATAAATTAACTACAAGTTTAGGCCAGTGATTAGATGCTCCAGATTATCATCTGTAATTTAGCTCACAAACATACAATTCATGGTTGTGGCTGCCTACCTGGGCAGCTAAGAAAAAAATTCTCGCTCTCATAAGGAGCGCAATTATTTTTGAGGACAGAATCCTCTTTTTGTAGTTGCGATGTGTATTCATAGCACTTCTGGTGAGTAACAAATATGACACATGACATAGATGTTAACGTTATGGTTAGTAAGACAGAATTTTTAGCATTCATAATAAATGTTACAGGCATCTGGTCTGAAGAAAAAATAAAGGGAAGATAGGTGGGAACTATCAAGAGGTGGGAAAATAAGCATCTCACCCAATGGTCTTTTTACATACTAGAGCTAAAGTGCCAAGTCCCAGCACCTAACCCAGAGAGGAGTCTGAACACTACTTATTTCCTCCTGGACCTTCCAAATGAAACTGTACTAATGCTGTGGCTGCAGAACTGGAATAAAAAAAAACAGGCAAGCAGCCCATCAGCCAAAAGCAGGACAAAGTGCAAGGCTGCCTTTTACATTATCACATTGATAGTAAGCGTGGCCAGGCACGGCAGTGTATTGGTAATGCAACCACCTGGTTTTACCAGGAAAACTGACAATTGTCTGGTTCTGACCATGACGAATGAATAAGCAAAAGGTTGAAACCCTGACTAATTAACATATTTTCCAAATATTCCCATTTTCCATCTCATTCTTGTGTCAGGAGAGTCTCAGCAGTGTCATGCATCTCCCACACAGCTTGATTTGCTATGATGAGAAGTGTAAGGGGGTTCCTGCTTCACCTCCTGAGACTTAGCCTAGGCAAAGACCTGGGCTTTGTTCCAGTACTGCAAGGAAGCTAATAAGGCCATTTACAGTTTACAAACTACTTCCACTTGCATTGACCATTGTAAGCCTCAAGCAAAGCTGTCATGAAGCTTTTGTAGGGGAAACCTTAAGGGCTTTGGTTAAGGCTTGCTGTCAGAAAACTGCTCGAAATGAATTCAAATCACCAGGCTCCCTTACTGAAGGTCAAACACAACGTTTGCAGCCAGAATTGCCAATACAATAGCAACATGAGGGGAAAAACAAAGACCCATCTGAGAGGAAGACACTGGCTGCTTTGTTAGCATTTTACCCACAGCTGGGGAAGAAAGGGAACAAAATGGCAGGCACAGCTGTGGGAGGGGGCAAGCAGAGCCACAGGCTGCCTGTCAGAAAGGTGAAACTATGAAACCTTCTACCTTCAAAACAGCAGTTAGCCCAAATGTCTGAATTTACTTTAAAGGCTGAGAGTCAGCCTGTGCCAATGCTGCAGGAGGAAGCGGGCCTGACCATCTCCTCCCTGCTTTCTGTGCCCCGCAACAGGCAGGTTGTCTCGTGGTGAAGGGAAATCTCCCCATCTGGCAGGATGAAGGGGAGCCCCGACAACTCCTGGCAGGCACCCACTGGGCACCTCCATAGCCACCATCTAACAGCCCCCACCATGCCTCCACACAGCAGAAAGTGAAAACCCCGTGTTGCTCCCCTGAACCACAGCACATGGCTGTGGGCATCCCGTAGCCAGAACCGGTGGGTTCCTCATGAGCCAAGATGTCCTAGATGAAGTGCTGTGCTCATGGCATGACTGCCTGCACTCGTGGCAGAACTCGAGACAATGGCATAACATCCTCCCTCCTGGCTTATCCCATGACATGCTGCTGGGGCACTGGAGTGACTTCCAGAAGGCTCCAGTTCACTTATGTCATTTCTTGTCTTCATTCGTTCATACTGCTGTTGGCAGAGGCGAGAGAGCTTCAGCACTCGGGAGAAGTTTACTGTGAGGAGGTTTCTCTAAGCAAACTTCAGCTCGCAGAGGGGCGTCAGGGAGCTGGGAGTGGAGGGTGG